>NC_091768.1:83157072-83460102 GCF_029378745.1 Bos indicus
CTTAATTTTATAAAAAAATATAAATTATTGAATGAGGTTAAATAATCTATATTTATATCTCTTGCCATCTCCTGTTTGACCACTCCCAATTTACCTTGATTCATGGACCTAAAATTCCCAGTTCCTATGCAATATTGTTCTTTACAGCATCAGACTTTACTTTCACCACCAAACACATCCACAATTGGGTGTTGTTTTTGCTTTGGCTCAGCCTCTTCATTCATTCTGGAGCTATTTTTCTGCTCTTCAGTAGCATATTGGGCACCTACCGACCTGAGGAGTTCATCTTTCAGTGTCACATCTTTTTGCCTTTTCATACTGTTCCTGGGATTCTCAAGGCAAGAATACTGAAGTGGTTTGCCATTCCCTTTTCCTTAAAGAAGTTACCTCTAACTGGTTTTCATATTATTTCCCCAAAGCCAATGGAATAATGTGGCATGGTTTGTTACAGATCTGAGACTGCTATAGTTTTAACAGAAATCCAAGAAAAGGATACAGCACTAATAAAGAGGTGCATAAAATATTGCGAGAAAATAAGCCTCTAGGTGGACTGAAAGTTAGATTGTTCTTAGGAAATAGCAGGAAAGTACAGGCAAAGTAACTTTTTTAAAATAAATAATTGCCAGATTTTGAGGAAACTGAAAGGTCATACTAGAAGTTTAGACTCATTTTATAGGAAATAAGAAATCGTCAAAGAATACTCAATCACACATGGGACATTATCGAATCTGTGCTTTAGGAAGACAGCAGCGTGGAAGAAAGAATAAATAGAGAAAGGATGCAGTGGAGTTAGACCTGTAGAAGTCACTGAAATGCCAAGGAACCAAACTGACTGCAGAGGCAGGAAGATGAACATAAAACAGGATGCAGGTGCAGTCTGAAATATTTCACCTGCAGAATCTCTTACAGTGGTCTTCCAAGTCAGCAGCTTGTCAAAAGCACTTGTAAAATTCTTACTCCCTGGACAATCTCAGAATTATTAAATCAAAATCTTGGCCTAGGAAATGCCCTAGAGACTCATGATGCAGGCATTTCAGTCTAAGAAGTATGAATGTTCTACACACTTGAGTGACTAAGCTATAGTGTCTTCAAACTATGACAACAGAAAAAGAAACTTTGCAAAGGCTGATTATAAGTTGAGGTTTGAATAACCTGAGTTTAAAGTACTTGCAGGACATCCAGATGAAAAAGTCTCATAGACAATGGAATACATAAGCCTGAAACCCAGAAGAGGGATTAGAGCTAGAGCTATATAATCATGGAATTGGAGGAGGTCCTCCTAAGAAAGAAGGTAACTTAATATGAGAGGTGATCTGAGGGAAGAAGCTCAAAGAGCACTTAGACCTAACAGTAGTGCACAGAAAGATGAATATGGTAATATTAGGGTTAGCCAAGAAAGGATAAATGTATTTAACAGATAATTCCAATAAATCAGCATTAAACCAAACTGCTCCACTTGTTTACAACAAAGTGAAGCACTATACAAAACCAATTCATGCATTTCATGCTTTAATATGCCCACTGCCCATTCTATAGTTTTTATTCCATCCAAATATCTACATCAATGTCACCCGAGATGGTTAAAAAAAAAAAAACTCTCAGTGATTAAACATCTGAAAGACAAATAGCCCAATGAAAAATGAGTGAAAAGATGTGAATAGACATTTCTCCAAGAATATACAACACACATGTATCTTCTGATTGACACGTGGCCAATAAGCATAGGAAAAGATACTCAACATCATCAGCCATTAGGGAAATGCAAATCAAAACCACAATGAAACATCGCTTCACACCCCTGGGATGACTAAAATAAAAAATACAGAAAATAACAAGTATTGTCAACCAAGTGAGAAACGGAAACTCTGAAACATTGTTGGTGGGAATTTAAAATGCTGCAGTCACTTTGGAAAACAGTTTGGCAGTTCCTCAGAAGTTAAACAATGGAGTTCCCATATGATTCAGCAGCTAACTTCTGGGTATATACCCAAAAGAAGTAAAAACATCGGTCCCCACAAAATTGTACACAAATGTTTATAGCAGCATTATTCAAAACTTAGAATAACCCATATGTCCATAAGGGTTGAGCAATGAATAAACAAAATGTCGTACATTCATAGAGTGAAATATGATTCAGTCATTAAAGCAAGATGAGCTGAGACATGCTACAGGATTCAGGAACATTTGAAAACATCTTGCTTAGTGAAAGTCGGTTACACAGGGCTGCATACTGTATGGTCCCATGTACATGCAATACCCAGAACAGGCAAATCCATAGAGACTGAGAGTACAATAGTGTTTGCCAGAGGACAGGGGTGTGGGGTGGAATGGGAACTGATTAATAATGAGTACAAGGTTTCTTTTTGGAGTAGTGAAAATATTTGATAATGGGTGTTGGTGGTTACACAACTTTGTGAATATGTTGAAAACCCCTGAATTATACAACTTGAAGGGGTGAATTGTATGATATGTGAATTATATCTCAACAAAACTGTTAAAAACATGGATTCCCAAGCATCATTTTTGGAGATTCTGTTAAGTCTGTGATTGACCCAAAATCTGTATTTTTTTTTCAGAAATTATATTTATTTATTCAGGTGAGTTCAGTTGCTCAGCCATGTCCAACTATTGGCAACCCCATGGAATGCAGCACACCAGGCCTCCCTGTCCATCACCAACTCCCGGAGCTTGCTCAAACTCATGTCCATTGAGTCAGTGATGCCATCCAACCATCTCATCCTCTGTTGTCCTCTTCTCCTCTTGCATTCAATCTTTCCCAGCATCAGGGTCTTTTCCAGTGAGTCAGTTCTTTGCATCAGGTGGCCAAAGTATTGAAGTTTCAGCTTCAGCATCAGTCCTTCCAATGAATATTCAGGACTGATTTCCTTTAGGATAGACTGGTTGGATCTCTTTGCAATCCAAGGGACTCTCAAGAGTCTTCTCCAACACCACAGTTCAAAAGCATCAGTTCTTCAGTGTTCAGCTTTCTTTATAGTCCAGCTCTCACATCCATACATGAATACTGGAAAAACCAACAGCTCCCCTGGTGATTCCAATCCTCCAAAAGGTTGAATTAAAAACATATGGATTTCCAAGCATCATTTTTGGAGATTCTGTTAAGTCAGTGTTTGACCCAAAACCTGTATTTTAAACAGCTCCCCTGGTGATTCCAATGCTCCAAAAGGTTGGGGTGGGGGTCACTGATGCACCTAGAAACTTCACCAGAGAGTTACTTGAGTTATATTAGAAGAAAAAGATGCCAATAGAGAAGGTTCAAAATGAGCAATGCGGCAAGAAAGGCTGCTTCCGCCCAAGTCCTCTAAGTCCCAAGAAAGAAGGCCCTCCTCATCAGCCCACAGCAGATGCCCCCAGGTCCCCTGCAGACACCATTACCACCCTCCTCACCAGCTGCCCCTACAGCAGCACCTCCTTTACCAAAACCCTACTTTCCTACAGCTCACCCCGCCTGACCCCAGGACACACAGGGAGCCCCTCTACAAAAGGTTGAATGGCTTACATGCCTCTGAGCCCTCAGATTTGGGCTTTGTCCTTCTCACTTCAGTAAAACCAGGACTCTCACTTGAGGAGGATAAAGGCAGGACACCAATTTCCGATTGGATACACATCAGGCAAATTTTTTTTTTAATGATCTAGTTTTTATTTTAATAGTTACAGATAGAAGGGGGCAGGGAAGAACTTATTATTCTTTAAATACCAAGTTCAAAATACTACCCCTTCTGTAAAGACTTTCCCAACTCCTTGAATTCCCACCTGGATGAACTTCCTCCATAACACCATATATAGATTTGTAGATTTCTGTCACAGTCCTTACTTGATTAAAAGTCTTTTCCTCTCAGCTAGAATACGTCTCTCAAACACAAGGGCTGTGAATTTTTCATCTATGTTTCCCAGCACCTATTGCAATTCCAGATGGATAACTGAGCCTCAAAATTTTTTGTTAAATGAATTGAATAAACGAGTCAATACAGATTCTGATTTCTTAGTTTTTGCCTAATTGAGGGAGGGAAAGTAATAAAGATTTTTTTCTCAAAGGCTAAAACCAAAGTAAGGTTTTAAATAATAATAAAATTGGTGGTTTAATGATACTGATACATTTTTTATTTTCATGACACTTTCCCTTTTGCAATAGCAGACTACCTAGAAGAGTTTCTTTTTTGAGTTTGATTTGGATTACGTCTCTCTATTCACACCTAATTAGATTGATCCACTAATGAATTCTAAGTACATCTCTCTGAGAAATAACAAAACCTCTTCAACCACCATCAAAAATAACATTATCAAGTGAAAATTTCTGATTCAGATTTCTAAACAAATTAAGTAAAGACAAAAGTCTGTGCAAAAAAAGCATACACAGCTCAGGGGTAAAATACTTTTAATAAATTTTTATGGGATACTCCTTGATTACAAACAGTATTGGAAATGTAACCAAAAAATAATAAAGATAAATAGGCCAATAACAAAATCTTAATATTTTTAATACAAAATATTTATCACTTTAATTTACAAAGAATGCTCCTCTATATTAACTCAATTCTTCTTCATAATTATTCTGAATCAGTACGTGTTAAAGCAACACTTAAAACCAATGTGTTCTGCACAACACCCAGAATCTGCACAAACTCAGAATTTAATAAGTGATATATACTGTGTAGTTCTGAGGGCTTCCCTGATGGCTCGGTGGTAAAGAGCCTGCCTGCAATGCAGGAGACCTGGGCTCAATCCCTGGGTTGGGAAGATCCCATGGAGGAGGACATGGCAACCCACTCCAGTATTCTTGCCTGGAGAATCCCATGAACAGACGAGCCTGGCGGGCTACAGTCCATAGTGTCACACAGACTCAGCACAACTGAAGTGACTAAGCAGCAGCAACAGAATAGTTCTGAATCTAAGATCACGGAAATAACAGTATAACTCCCAAATATAATTTTATGCATATGGGACTCTGAATTATTCTTTTTCTGGATAGTGACTCTCACACTCATCACACTCTCACACTCATAGATTCTTAGCGATTGTGGTCAGTAAAGACAGTAGTATATGACATAAATGTAGTAAAGACATAAATGTAAATGCTATATTACAAGCATAAATCTACAAACATAACATCTAGAACAAGCTACAATATGCATGAACCTTTGAAAACATTATGCTAAGTGAAAGTCGATTGTACTACAACAGAAATTTTGTCAATAACAGGTCAAATCTATTATTTCTCATAGAATAGAGCCTTTTACAAGTAAGCTGAAAAAAGGAAATGATTTCAAAGTAACCATTCCTCTGATTCTCTTTAATTAGCTAAAATTTGGGATAAAGCTCTTTGTTAATGTAACATTATGATTTAACATTTAAAAAAATGAAGGTCATGAAACTGAAAATGTTAAGTATCTCACTCTACTGTATACTGGCTGTACTACCGAACTCAGCCAGCTGCACATGGCCCATGATTCCACCATCAGAGCAGAAAACAGAAAATTTTTAACAGAAAATAAAGAAACTCAAATTGATGGTCATCTTGGAATAATGGAAAAATTTCATTAGCTTGCTGCTGCTGCTGCTGCTAAGTCGCTTCAGTCGTGTCCCACTCTGTGCGACCCCATAGATGGCAGCCCACCAGACTCCCCCGTCCCTGGGATTCTCCAGGCAAGAACACTGGAGTGGGTTGCCATTTCCTTCTCCAATGCATGAAAGTGAAAACTGGTATGGAAACACTGGCACCAACACTGGTAACCAAGACACAGCTATCTCTCATGCCTAGCGGAAGCCCACCCAGCTGGTCAGACTTGACCTGTCAGCCAAGTCAGTTTCTTTCACAGAAAGTTGAAATCTCCTTGGGCTTCTTTCATCTCATTAAGCTATCCATTCTCTGACTTTCTACAAATCACAATTTATAAATCTTTTCCTCATTCACTCTCATGTTCCAGACACTCCTGAGCTTTATCTTTACACAAAGAAACATGTTGACTGGAGTATAAAATCTCCACCATATACATTTCATTTCCCTAAATTCCCCACCATAAAATATGTTATACTGGTTTAAACTAATATTTTATCCAGCTCATTTTGTTTCTACAGGAGCACCTTTCAGATTTTAGTTGTTCTGCCACCTCTTAGGGAAAAAAATTTCCAGAGCATTTCTCCCTTCTCACTGGGTGAGGATGCAATGATATTTTCTTTAATTTTCACTAAAATTAGAACCCCATTCTGCTTCTAGAGGACATGAATAAGTCATCTAAAAACAGCAAGCATTTTCATTTCAGTTCTCTGGCAAATTATGGAGGGTCAGATACTGGGGGAAATGGAATGAGAAACTGTATGTCCAACTCTTTGTGACCCCACAGACTCTACAGTCCATGGAATTCTCCAGGCCAGGATACTGGAGTGGGTAGCCTTTCCCTTTTCCAGGGGATCTTCCCAACCCTGGGATTGAACCCAGGTGTCCCACATTGCAAGTGGATTCTTTACCAGCTGAGCCATAAGGGAAGCTCAAGAATACTGGAGTGGGTAGCCTATCCCTTCTCCAGTGGATCTTCCCAACCCAGGAAATCAAACAGGAGTCTCCAGCATTGCAGGCAGATTCTTTACCAACTGAGCTATCAGGGAAGTGTAATAACATCTATTCCTGGATTATTTTAGTCTGGCACAATTTATTTTGGATATGTGGATATGTGGTAGACCATGGTTTGGTCCAAGAACAGGGAGAAAAATGCCATTTATTTTTATTTCAATATCATTTCTGTTGTTCTCAAAACTTTGGGTCATTTTAGCTGAAACAACACATTAAAAAAATATTTTGAAGGAAAAGAAAGTGGGAAGAAGATTAAGAGAGTGTCAAAAGAAAGAACCATGTGGAATAAATCGAGTCCCAACTGACTTCTCCATTGTTTCTCCATCAAATCCCTTCTTAGTGACCGTGCAGATAGCCTGGGTATTACACAGGCAGCATGACCTCCTGCTCATCTATGAAGTCCCAGAGCTCAGAGTTTATGTGCAAGATATTAAAATTCACTCATCAAACTATTTTCAGGTCAGGAATAGAGACAGAGATGTAGAGAACAGACTTGTGCGGGAGGGAGAGAGTGGGGCGAGTTGAGAGAGTAGCACTGACATGTATACACTACCATGTGTAAAACAGGTAACAGAGATTAGCTCAGTGCTCTGTGGTGATCTAGAGGGGTGGGGCAGTGCAGGTGGGAGGGAGGCTCAAGAGAGAGGGCATATATGTATACCTAACTAGCTGATTCACGTTGCACAGCAGAAACTAACACAACATTGTAAAGCAACTAAACTCCAATTTTAAAAATGCAAAAATAATAAAATTAACTCATCAAATCTCCATGCCCTGCCTAGCAGAAGTGATACTGTCAGGAAGGAAAAGTGCTAAATCATGACACTTGTGTTCTAGCCTAGTGTTTCTCACAAGGCTAGCAGTGTGTGAGCTTAGGTCACCCACTTAAACTTTATAGGTCCCACTTATTCCATCAAAAAATGAGGAGAGTTAATTTGGTGATGTTATGGTTCAACATAAACTCAGGTTTCCTAGGATGATTTCAGATGATTAAGAAAGAGTAAACTTAAATTTATTGTAATTTTTAGTGAGTAGAATTTTTCATTCAACAGTAATAAACTATTGCTGAAATGAATATTTGTTTCTTAGCATTTCATGAGTCACTCTTCAAAGTTTTATTTATACTTGTTTTTCATAACTATCTCATTAAGCTATTTCATGTAATGCTCTACCAGGTACCTCAATTTATGTTCCCTTTTTAATGATTTATTTGATAGTTTGAGTGCAGTAAGCATAGTTATGCTCTTGAAAGACCCTCATCTCCTAATGGGTGAAACAAAGGACCAAAGTTATATTTAGGAGAACTTTCTTCTACTCAAAGTTTATCCAATTAAGAGTGAATGAACTGTATTCACAAAATTGGACAGGAATGTGGATAATACCTCTTATGCAGTATGTATCCATCTATCCTCCACTCAAACCCAGTCCTCACCAAGGCATAGCACAGTAAAAGCAGAAGCATAGTAGAAATGGGTGGTGCAAGTAATTTTTCAGAGGCTGCAGCATGGTCTAGAATACACTGGCAACACAGGTATCGTTTGGGATCAGGGTATGGAGTAGTCCAATATTACTTAAAACTGGTGCCTCAATAAACACAAACTGTCTTTAAGATCAAGAAATTTCACCTTAGTAAAAATGGAAAGGCACAGGTAATTCAGTTGCTAGAAACTGCTGACTATCTTAAAGCTACTATGTTTTTCTAGATACTTTATAAATTAGTCCTCACAATAGCCCTGGTGTGTTAATTACCCTTTTGTAGAAGGGAAGAAATGAACTCCTGGCATTAGGTAATTCATGTAAGGTAATACAATAATTCTGGCAGAATCTGCAGTCTAACCTGGGTTTATCTTATTGCAAATATTTGTTCTTCCTACTGTACTATTATTTCCCTTCCTATTGCCTTCCAAATAGGTGCTTTCATCTAGAATATCAATAACAGTGAAGTAACTATAGAGAAGGATTTTTTCTACCCAAAGACAAATGATAACCTGCCTTAATAATACAGAATGTAGAGAACAGTTTGATAAATTAAATATACATTGGAAAAGACTTACTACTGGTTATAGGTTGAATTGTGCCTCCCAAAATTTCTATTGCTAAAGCCTTACTCAATGCCCATTTCTTTAGAGTAAACTTATTTGGGGAGTCCTTGCAGTGGTAATAAAGTTAGAATGACGGCACTGGGGTGGACTTTATTCCAGTGTGACTGGTATCTGCATAAAGGGTAAATTTGGACAGAGAGACACATAGAAGGTGATGTGAAGACACAGGGAGGAGACAACCATCTGTAAGTCAACGGGTGAGGCCTAGAACACAGTCTTTCCTCATGAGTATCAGAAGAAACAAACCCTGCCCACACTTTAATTTTGGACTTCTAGCCTCCAGAACTGTGAGACGATAAATTTCTGTAGTTTATGCCATCCAGTCAATAGGAGTTTATTATGACAGCCTTAGCAAAAAAACACATTATCGTAAAAACATAAAGTTGCATGTTTATTTGTATAATCTTCCTAAATTATAATAATCAATTATCTAAGGATTAAAACTTTTAACATATCAATACTACTCTAAACAAATCACAGCTATGGCCAAAAAAAAATAATATGACATGAAGACAAATTAGTTTTTGCATAGCAATAAAAGTGGAGTAAAAAATAGTGATAACTTGATGTTGAATTTATGATCATTAAAATCTAAGATTAGGATGTCGAATCCAGAGAGTAATTAAGTGGAAACAAATGCCATTTTATAATTAAAGAGTTAGTAATCTGTTCGTTTCCAAGGCAAACCATTCAATACCATGGTAATCCAAGCCTTTGCCCCAACCAGTAATGCTGAAGAAGCTGAGATTGAATGGTTCTATGAAGACCTACAACACCTTTTAGAACTAACACCCAAAAAAGATGTTCTTTTCATTATAGGGGACTGGAATGCAAAAGTAGGAAGTCAAGAAACACGTGGAGTAACAGGCAAATTTGGCCTTGGAGTATGGAATGAAGCAGGGCAAAGGCTAATAGAGTTTTGCCAAGAGAACGCACTGGTCAGAGCAAACACCCTCTTCCAACAACACAAGAGAAGACTCTACAAATGGACATCACCAGATGGGCAACACCAAAATCAGACTGATTATATTCTTTGCAGCCAAAGATGGAGAGGCTCTATACAGTCAGGAAAAACAAGACGGGGAGCTGACTGTGGCTCAGATCATGAACTACTTATTGCCAAATTCAGACTTAAACTGAAAAAAGTAGGGAACACCACTAGACGATTCAGGTATGACCTAAATCAAATCCCTTATGATTATACAGTGGAAGTGAGAAATAGATTTAAGGGCCTAGATCTGATAGATAGAGTGCCTGATGAACTATGGAATGAGGTTCATGACATTGTAGAGGAGACAGGGATCAAGACCATCCCCAAGAAAAAGAAATGCAAAAAAGCAAAATGGCTGTCTGAGGAGGCCTTACAAATAGCTGTGGAAAGAAGGGAAGTGAAAAGCAAAGGAGAAAAGGAAAGACATAAGCATCTGAATGCAGAGTTCCAAAGAATAGCAAGGAGAGATAAGAAAGCCTTCCTCAGCGATTAATGCGAAGAAATAGAAGAAAACAACAGAATGGGAAAGACTAGAGATCTCTTCAAGAAAATTAGAGATACCAATGGAACATTTCATGCAAAGATGGGCTCGATAAAGAACAGAAATGGTATGGACCTAATAGAAGCAGAAGATATTAAGAAGAGGTGGCAAAAATACACAGAAAAACTGTACAAAAATGATCTTTATGACCCAGATAATCACGATGGTGTGATCACTCACCTAGAGCCAGACATCCTGGAATGTGAAGTCTTGTGGGCCTTAGAAAGCATCACTATGAACAAAGCTAGTGGAGGTGATGGAATACCAGTTGAGCTATTTCAAATCCTGAAAGATGATGCTGTGAAAGTGCTGCACTCAAATGCCAGCAAATTTGGAAAACTCAGCAGAGGCCACAGCACTGGAAAAGGTCAGTTTTCATTCCAATCCCAAAGAAAGACAATGCCAAAGAATGCTCAAATTACCGCACAATTGCACTCATCTCAATATGTAAAATAATGCTCAAAATTCTCCAATCCAGGCTTCAGCAATATGTGAACTGTGCACTTCCAGATGCTCAAGCTGGTCTTAGAAAAGGAAGAGGAGCCAGAGATCAAATTGCCAACATCCGCTGGATCATCAAAAAAGCAAGAGAGTTCCAGAAAAACATGTATTTCTGCTTTATTAACTATGCCAAAGCCTTTCACTGTGTGGATCACAATAAACTGTGGAAAATTCTGAAAGAGATGGGCATACCAGACCTCCTGACCTGCCTCTTGAGAAACCTATATGCAGGTCAGGAAGCAACAGTTAGAACTGGACATGGAACAACAGACTGGTTCCAAATAGGAAAAGGAGTACGTCAAAGCTGTATATTGTCACCCTGCTTATTTAACTTATATGCAGAGTACATCATGAGAAACGCTGGGCTGGAAGAAGCACAAGCTAGAATCAAGATTGCCAGGAGAAATATCAATAACCTCAGATATGCAGATGACCACTCTTATGGCAGAAAGTGAAGAGGAACTAAAAAGCCTCTTGATGAAAGTAAAAGAGAACAGTGAAAAAGTTGGCTTAAAGCTCAACATTCAGAAAACGAAGATCATGGTATCTGGTCCCATCACTTCATGGGAAATAGATGGGAAAACAGTGGAAACAGTGTCAGACTTTATTTTGGGGGGCTCCAAAATCACTGTAGATGGTGACTGCAACCATGAAATTAAAAGACATTTATGCCTTGGAAGGAAAGTTATGACCAACCTAGATAGCATATTGAAAAGCAGAGACATTACTTTGCCAAAAAAAGGTCCGTCTAGTCAAGGCTATGGTTTTTCCAGTGGTCATGTATGGATGTGAGAGCTGGACTGTGAGGAAAGCTGAGTGCCGAAGAATTGATGCTTTTGAACTGTGGTGTTAGAGAAGACTCTTGAGAGTTCCTTGGACTGCAAGGAGATCCAACCAGTCCATTCTAAAGGAGATCAGTCCTGGGTGTTCATTGGAATGACTGATGTTGAAGCTGAAACTGCAATATTTTGGCCACCTGATGCGAAGAGTTGACTCATTGGAAAAGACTCTGATGCTGGGAGGGATTGGGGGCAGGAGGAGAAGGGGATGACAGAGGATGAGATGGCTGGACAGCATCACTGACTCGATGGATGTGAGTCTGAGTGAACTCCGGGAGTTGGTGATGGATAGGGAGGCCTGGTGTGCTGCAATTCATGGGATTGCAAAGAGTCGGACATGACTGGTTGACTGACTGAACTGAACTGAACTGAATCTTCAGCAGGAAAGAAAATGGTACCAAATAAAAAAGCCTATTTTAACAAGAAAGATATAGGGTAGATTCTAATGTGTGTGTGTGTCTGTGTGTGTACACACATATATACACCCATACACAAATATATTAGAAATAAATTAAACAGAAAAGGAATTGTCATTTTGCAAAATTTTTAATAATATGCTGTAAAAAATTTTAACAGCAAACTTTTAAAAATGGAATGAGATGTGTGAGAGGGTAACAGGCAAGAAGGCCAGGGGTCTCCAATCGGAGGAAATAGGCTGCAAGTGTCAGATATTTTTCTCTCTCCCTTAAGCAGCAGGAGGAAACAAACTACAAGTGCCAGATTTTTTTTCCTTCTCCATACAAAATTAAAAGCAGGTTTCTCTTAAAATTCTGTGTTGCCATGATGACACCTGGTTCTACCTGAACTTAACTTTTCTCAAACCTTGAGCTAACCAATGCGTTTTTCTTATGGAAATGTTTTTCTTAAGCAATGTTAACAAAATTATGTATTTGCTTTGGAATTTGTCTTTCTTCAAAATGATTCCTCCTAAGACTAGCTTTTTTTCTTTTCTCAAACCTTGAGCTGATAATAGCTCAACAACCAGTATTCATACCAATTGCTTCATGGCTGGGGGATGACACACCTGTGCCATCCTATCTCAAAAATGCATGTTGTGAGAGAGGGGCCTGGTGAAACTCCCTCAGCCTTGAGGTGTCTCTTTTATCTGATTAATAGTTTTCTAACAGACATAAGGCAATGGCACCCCACTCCAGCACTCTTGCCTGGAAAATCCCATGGATGGAGGAGCCTGATAGGCTGCAGTCCATGGGGTCGCTAAGAGTTGGACATGACTGAGTGACATCACTTTCACTTTTCACTTTCATGCATTGGAGAAGGAAATGGCAACCCACTCCAGTGTTCTTGCCTGGAGAATCCCAGGGACGGGGAAGCCTGGCGGGCTGCCGTCTATGGGGTCGCACAGAGTCGGACATGACTGAAGTGACTTAGCAGCAGTAGCAGCAGCAACAGACATATGGCTAAAGACTAGCAGAAGGGGCACTCTTTCTGCCCCCTTCTGATGTCTATGTCAGAAGCTCTGTCTGTCTCTTTTATACTTTAATAAAACTTTACTACACAAAAACTCTGAGCAATCAAGCCTCGTCTCTGGCCCTGGATTGAATTCTTCTCCTCTGGAGGCCAAGAATCCCAGCGTCTTTCACGGCTCAGCAACAACCTTTGACTTGTTACAGGCAAGTTACAGAGACTTCTTCCTCTAAGAGCAACAACTTAAAAAATGGCAAAATATATGAACAACGTTTTTTGGATGTTGAACAAAAGGTAGTACAGGACAGATATCTCTGAGAAAAGGAAAAAAGACAAGGGGAACAATATGAATGCCATGGATTTCTGCTTGTAGAGAATTTCTGAACCATGACCCAGGGATGGAATCCCAAATAGCATCCAACAGTGTCACTGATTGAGGAATTAGAAATACGAATATAAGGAGATTAAACTGACTAAAATTTGCAGGGCTTAATTCTAGAGAGGAGAAAGATATATGGAGAGGTCCATAAATATTCATAAAGGTCTCTTAGATTCTTTGGTTTCATGCCTATCTGCCTATAAGTTGGAATTTGACAGAGTCATATAACAAATGATAAGAAAAAAAATTTCTAAAAATTGTAAGCCAAAGAATTAGCACAGCTCACAGAGAGCTGGGAAACATTTGCATTTCCATCAGATAGAGTGAGAAGATCTTATTTAATACATGAAGCAACCAGGAGAAAATGTAGAGGGATCATTGCTTAGTAGTGGGGCTAAACTAGCTCTACAGTAAAAGTTACTGTGCCATGCTCCTATAAACCTTCAAGACAAACCTCAAAAGGGACAAGCTAATCAATAAAGAACTGCTACAAAGAAAAATTCCAAACGTTCTTGAAAACAATGTAAAATTACAATGTCTACCATCCAAACAAAAATCAATAGATACAAATGTCATTTTTTTCTATATACTATCAATGAACAATTGAAACTTAAAATTGAAAAGTTTTAAAATACACCATTAAAAATATCACCACCCATTTTAAAAAAATGTATAAATCTAATGAAACATGTATAAGATCTGTATTTGGAAACTATAAAACATTGGTAAAAGAAATTAAAGACCTAATTACATGTTTTTAATTTATTTATTTGGCTGCACTCGGTCTTAGTTGCAGCACTTGGGATCTTTGTTGCCATGTGCGGGATCTAGTTCCCCAACCAGGGATCAAAACCACGCCCCCTGCATTGGGACCATGGAGTTTTAACCACTGAACTACCAGGAAAGTCTGCACAAAGACCTAATTAAATGGAAATGTATTCCCTGTTCACAGATTGAAAGACTTAATAGTGTTAATATGTCAATTCTTCTGAACTTGATCTATAGATTCAACGCAATCCTAACAAAATTACAGCAAGCCATTTTGTAGATTCAACAAATTGATTCTAAAATACATATAAAAGGGCAAAAGACCAAGAAAAGCCAACACAATACTGAAGAACAAACTTGGGGGACTCATGCTACACTATGTAAAGATTACTATAAAGCTACAGTGATCCACACAGTGTGGTATGGTACAACAATAGACACAGATTAGTGGAACTAAATAAAGAGCCCAGAACTAGATCTGTACAAATACAGTCAACCTATTTTTGATTAAGGCAATTCAAACAAGACAGGATAGTATTTTCAACAAATGGTGCTAGAAAAACTAGACACTCATATGCAGTCCACGGGGTTGCAAAGAGTCGGACATGACTGAACACCTTCACTTTCACTTTTGTATAGAGAAGAAAGAAAAAAAAAAAAAAAACCTAGATACAGACTTTATACCATACATAAAAATTAACACAAAATGGATTATAGACCTGCAAATAAAGTGCAAAATTATAAAACTTCCAGAAGATAATGTATGAGGAAATCTAGATAACCTTGGATTTGGGGAAGAGTTTTTTAATTCAAAAACCACAAGCACAACCCATGAAAGGAAAAAATGGTACACTGGACTGAATTAAAATTAAATTTTTTCATGGTAAAAGACACTACAAAGAGAATAAAAAGACAAATTATAGACAGGGAGGAAATGTTTGCAGATAACATATCTCTTAAGAATTTGTATATGAAATACACAAAGAATTCTTAAAAATCACTAACAAGGAAACAACCAACTAAAAAACAGAGAAAAGTACTGAGCAGACTTGCAATTAAAGATGTTATACAGATGGCAAATAAGTATTTACAAAAATACTCAACATAATTTATTTTTAGAGCATTGCAAATTAAAACAGTGAGATACCATGACACATCTATTAGAATGGTTAAAAAAAAAGTGAACAAAACCAGAACTGTTGTACTGGGCTACATCTACTGCAGAAGAGACTGGAGCTCTTTTTTTTCTTTCTTTTTAATTCATTTTATTCAAGCATAGTTGATTTACAATGTTGTGGGTTTTTAAATTTATTTATTTTAATTGGAGGCTAACAGAATCCAACATCATATTACAAAGATCATACATCATGACCAAGTGGGCTTTATCCCAGGAATGTAAGGATACTTTAATATCCACAAATCAATCAATGTAATACACCATTAACAAATTGAAAGATAAAAACCATATGATTATCTCAATAGATGTAGAGAAAGCCTTTGACAAAATTCAACATACATATATGATAAAAAAAAAAAAAACCTCCAGAAAGCAGGAATAGAAGGAACATACCTCAAAACAATAAAAGCTATATATGACAAACCCACAGCAAACATTATCCTCAATGGTGAAAAATTGAAAGCATTTCTACCAAAGTCAGGAACAAGGCAAGGGTGCCCACTCTCACCACTACTATTCAACATAGTTTTGGAAGTTTTGGCCACAGTAATCAGAGCAGAAAAAGAAATAAAAGGAATCCAGATTGGAAAAGAAGAAGTAAAACTCTGACTGTTTGCAGATGACAGGATCCTCTACATAGAAAACCCTAAAAACTCCACCAGAAAATTACTAGAGCTAATCAATGAATATAGTAAAGTTGCAGGATATAAAATTAACACACAGAAATTCCTTGCATTCCTATACACCACCAATGAGAAAACAGAAAGAGAAATAAAGGAAACAATTCCATTCACCATTGTGACGAAAAGAATAAAATACTTAGGAATATATCTACCT
The DNA here is from genome assembly GCF_029378745.1 of Bos indicus. Classification (NCBI taxonomy): domain Eukaryota; kingdom Metazoa; phylum Chordata; class Mammalia; order Artiodactyla; family Bovidae; genus Bos; species Bos indicus. The sequence goes on from NC_091768.1 coordinate 83,173,219, forward strand.
AAAGAAACAAAAGACCTATATATACAAAACTATAAAATACTGATGAAAGAAATCAAAGAGGACACAAATAGATGGAGAAATATACCATGTTCATGGACTGGAAGAATCAATATAGTGAAAATGAGTATACTATCCAAAGCAATCCATAGATTCAATGCAATCCCTACCAAGCTACCAACAGTATTTTTCAGAGAACTAGAACAAGTAATTTCAAAATTTGTATGGAAACACAAAAAACCTTGAATAGCCAAAGTAATCTTGAGAAAGAAGAATGGAACTGGAGGAATCAACCTGCCTGACTTCATGCTCTACTATAAAGCCACAGTCATCAAGAAAGTATGGTACTGGCACAAAGACAGAAATATAGATCAACGGAACAAAACAGAAACCCCAGAGATACATCCATGCACCTATGGACACCTTATCTTTGACAAAGGAGGCAAGAATATACGATGGATTAAAGACAACCTCTTTAACAAGTGGTGCTGGGAAAACTGGCCAACCACTTGTAAAAGAATGAAACTAGAACACTTTCTAACACCATACACAAAAATAAACTCAAAATGGATTAAAGATCTAAACATAAGACCAGAAACTATAAAACTCCTAGAGAAGAACATAGGCAAAACACTCTCCGACATAAATCACAGCAGGATCCTCTATGACCCACCTCCCAGAGTAATGGAAATAAAAGAAAAAATAAACAAATGGGACCTAATTAAACTTAAAAGCTTTTGCACAATGAAGGAAACTATAAGCAAAGTGAAAAGACAGGTTTCAGAATGGGAGAAAATAATAGCAAATGAAGCAACTGACAAAGAATTAATCTCAAAAATATACAAGCAACTCCTGCAGCTCAACTCCAGAAAAATAAATGACCCAATCAAAAAATGGGCCAAAGAATTAAACAGACATTTCTCCAAAGAAGGCATACAGATGGCTAACAAACACATGAAAAGATGTTCAACATGACTCATTATCAGAGAAATGCAAATCAAAACCACAATAAGGTACCATCTCATGTCAGTCAGAATGGCTGCTATCCAAAAATCTACAAACAATGTTGGAGAGGGTGTGGAGAAAAAGGAACCTTCTTACACTGTTGGTGGGAATGCAAACTAGTGCAGCCACTATGGAGAAAAGTGTGGAGATTCCTTAAAAAACTGGAAATAGAACTGCCATATGACCCAGCAATCCCACTACTGGGCATACACACCAAGGAAACCATAATTGAAAGAGACACATGTACCCCCATGTTCATTGCAGCACTGTTTATAATAGCCAGGACATGGAAACAACTGGAAATCTTTATTGCAAAATTCAGTCTTAAATTGAAGAAAGTAGGGAATACCACTAGGCCATTCAGGTATGACCTAAATCAAATCCCTCATATATATATATATATAGTGGAGGTGACAAACAGATTCAAGGGATTACATCTGGTAGACAGAGTGCCACAGTCAGCTTCAGATCTTGTTTTTGTTGACTGCATAGAGCTTTTCTATCTTTGGCTGCAAAGAACATAATCAATCTGATTTCAATATTGACCATCTGGTCATGCCCATGTGTAGAGTAGACTCTTGTGTTATTAGAAAATGGTGTTTGCTATGACCAGTGTGTTCTCTTGACAAAACTCTATTAGCCTTTGCCCTGCTTCATTTTGTATTCCAAGGCCAAACTTGCCTGTTACTCCAGGTATCCCTTGACTTTCTTCTTTTGCATTCCAATCCTCTATGATGAAATGACATCTTTTTCTGGTGTTAGTTCTAGAAGGTGCTGTAGGTCTTCATAGAACAGGTCAACTTCAGCTCTTCAGCATAAGTGCTTGGAGTATAGAGTTGGATTACTGGTGATGTTGAATGGTTTTCCTTGGAAAAGAACTGAGATCATTCTGTCATTTTTGGAGAGTACACTCAAGTACTGCATTTCTTGGGCTTCCCAGGTGGCACTAGCAGTAAAGAACGCATTTGCCAATGCAGGATACATAAGAGACACAGGTTCTGATCCTTGGTCAGGAAGGTTCCCTGGAGGAGGAAATGGCAACCAATACCAGGATTATTGCCTGGAGAATCCCAAGGACAGAAGAGCCTGGCAGGCTATAGTCCATAGGGTCGCAAAATGTTGTACATGACTGAAATGACTTAGCACATAGCACACACTGTATTTCTTACTCTTTTTTTGACTGTGAGGACTACTCCATTTCTTCTGAGGGATTCTTGGCCACAGTAGTAGATCATTTGAATTAAAATCACCATTCCCATCCATTTTAGTTCACTGATTCCTAAGATGTTGATGTTCACTTTTGCCATCTCCTACTTGACCACATCCAGTTTTCCTTGATTCATGGACCTAACATTCCAGGTTCCTATGCAATATTGTTCTTTACAACATTGGACTTTACTTTCACCACCAGACACGTCTACAGCTGAACATCATTCCTGCTTTGGCCCAGCCGCTTCCATTCTTACTGGAGCTATTAGTAATTGTCCTCCCCCAATAGCATATTGAACACCTTCTGACCTGGGGGAGGGGCTCTAGTGTCTTATATTTTTGCCTTTTCAGACTGTACATGGGGTTCTTCAGGCAAGAATACTGGAGTGAGTTGCCATTTCTTTCTCCAGTGGCCCACATTTTGTCAGAAGTCTTTGCTATGACCTGTCCATCTTGGATGGCCCTGCATGGAATGGCTCATAGCTCCTTCACAATGATAAAGCTGTGATCCATGAAGGGGTGGTTTTTAATATCATTCTACAATAAAACAAACCAGAGCTCTTTGGAGAAATGACTGATTTTTTCGTTAGGGCTTCTGCAGTAGTTGTAGCCCAGTACAATAGTTCTGTTCAATTATAAATATGAAAAAGAACTATAGGAATACCTTAATGACATTGCCAATTCAGTTCCAGGCTATCAAAATAAAGCAAATATCAAAATAAGGCAAATTTAAAAAATAATTTAAATACCTTAGTTTAAACATACTCTATTGCTAAAAATGCTGACCATCATCTGTACCTTCACCAAGTCATAATTTTGGTTGCTGATGGAGGGTCTTGCCTCAATGCTGATGACTACTGACCTGTTAGGATGGTGGCTGGTAAAGGCTGGAGTGGCTGTAGCAGTTTCTTTTAAAAAAGACAACAGTAAAATTTTGCCACGTCATATTGACTCTTCCTTTCACGAACAGTATTTCTGAAGCACACAATGCTATTTGATAGCCTTTGACCAATGACAGGACTTCTTTCAAAACGAGCTAATCTTCTCAAGCTCTGCTCCTGCTTTATCAATTAAGTTTATGTAATATTCTAAATATCCTCTTGTCATTTCAGCAGTCTTCATGACATCTTCCCAGGAGTAGATTCTATTTCAAGAAACCACATTCTTTGTTCATGCATAAGAAACAACTCCTCATGCGGAAAGCCTTACCACGAGATTGAAGCAACTGAGTCACCTCTTCAGGCTCCACTTCTAATTTGAGTCCTCTTGCTATTTCCACCACATCTGCTAATACTTCTTCCAAGTCTTGAACCCCTCAAAGTCATCCATGAAGGCTGGAATCAACTTCTCCCAAACTTCTATTAATATTGATATTTTGACCTCTTTCCATGAATCACAAATGTTCTGAATGGCATCTAGGATGGTGAATCTTTCCCAGAAGGATAAAAAATATAATAATAATGAAAAAGTTTGAAGTATTCCAAGAATTACCAAAATGTGACACAGAGATATAAAGTGAGCAAATGTTGTTTATAAATGGCACCAATAGACTTGTTCAACACAAAGTTGCCACAAATCCTCAATGTAAGAAAAAAAAAAATGTAACATCTACAAAGCTCAATAAAGTGAAGTGGAATAAAGCAAGGTATACCTGTATGTGTGTTGAAGGGTAGGGAGAATGCCAGCAAAGTTAATGCTTTCTAGATTAAAGGGGATGCCTATGGCTGACATTTCCACTCTTCCCTCTCCTTCCTTATATTCTACTGAATGCAGATGCGATGATTAGAATAGCAGCTATAGCCTTGAGGGAAAAGCTAAGAAAATACAATGGCACCTTACCTGATACCCACAAGCTATGAACCATTATCACCATACCTACCTATGAACTTTTTATAGCACAAAAACTAACCCTTATTTGTCTCAGCAATTGCTTGTTGTGTTTTCTGTTACTTGCAGCCTGTTGCCATGCCTTCCTCCAGGGGATCTTCCCAACCCAGGCATCGAACCCAGGTCTCCCACATTGCAGGTGGACTCTACTGTCTGAGCCACCAGCCTCCAAGAACACTGGAGTGGATAGCTTATCCATTCTCCAAGGGATCTTCCCAACCAAGCAATCAAACCGAGGTCTCCTTCATTGCAGGCTGATTCTTTACCAGCTGAGCTACCAGGGAAACCCAACCTGCAGTCTATTGCATTCCAAACTGTTTCTCAAACAGTCCACATTTTTTGGAGGGGGGAGATCTTCCTCCCTACTGTTCATATTGCTTCTACTGCTTACAATCAGAGTCCAAGTCACTATAACTAATGTAATTTTAAACTATAAAAGATGTATAAGGAAAGGAACAGGTGCCAAAAGAAAGAACAAAAAAGTAGTTAAGAAAGACATGTGGGACTTCCCTGGTGGTTCAGTGGTTAAGAATCCTCGATTTCCACTGCAGGGGCATGGGTTTGATCCTTGGTCAGAGAACTATGATCCTATATGCCATGGGGAATGGCATCAATAAATAAATAAATATTTTTCAAAAAGAAGACTTGTAAGAAGAGACTTAACAAATAGATGCCAACGTGGAAAAGTTGAAGGAATGGTCTCCCACCTGCCTCCTTCCACCCTACCTTATCCCTAACATGAAATAACTATGCTCTCAATAGAGGACAGAATGGTTTTCCTGGAAAGGACCTGAGAAGAGGTGTAGGGTCTAGAGATCTGAACAGAACAGATCTTGAGATAACTATGTACTCACCAACTGACTTGGAGAAGGAAATGGCAACCCACTCCAGTACTCTTGCCTGGAAAATCCCATGGACCGAGGAGCCTGGTAGGCTATAGTCTATGGGGTCGCAAAGAGTCGGACACGACTGAGCAACTTCACTCACTCACTCACCAACTGACTAGAAGGTAAAAGAAAAAGGGAGCACCATTCAGGAATAGAATAGACTGAAATATTTCTACCTACAGTCACATTTTTGTTTGCTTTGTTTTGTTTTACTTTGTTAATGATAAGGACCAGGAGTCCTCTGGATTCTCACCCATTAACCCTAAGTGAAGAAACCTTCCCCTCCACAAGATCTGCCAAATTACACGATATCCCATGAGTATACTTCCATTTAGAGGCGATTTTGGATAAACATAAGCAACTTCAGCAGGAATCCAGCACAGTTGCTTCTACAAATCAACATAACCTTTATTCATAAAAATAAATGGTCACCTAAAGATTACTGGACACTTGAGGAAAACTTTTAGCATTAAAAAAATATTGCTATGAGGAAAGGGACAAAAAGTTAATGCAAGACAAAACAAATTCAATCAATTCTATTTAATGTCCTCAGAAATATTTAAATATTATCCATACCGGAAGAAAAACCAGCTCTGGAAAAAAAAGAAATTAGAGACTAACAGAAAAATGTGGGAGACTAAAAATGATTGTCAAAAAAAAAATATTAAGTCTAGTATAAGAAGTAAATAATGGGATGGGTAGTATTAAAAACAAAACAGTGATCTGGAAACATAGTCCGGGAAATCTATCCAAACAAAAGATGGAAAACACAAGAGAAATGCTAAGAGATACTCACATAAAAGCAGAAGGTACAGTATATGAGTAATACATGTCAGAGGAAAGAACAGAGAAAACAGAGAGGGGGAAATAAAGAAACAATAGACAGTTTCCATTAGTAAAAAAAATAATTCCTGGAATTGAAAAAGGCAACCAATTGTCAAGTCATAAGAACAACAACAACAAAAGACTGAGATACAACCTGATAAAATAATGTAAGGAAAAGTTTTTAAGCTTCAAAGAGCAAAAAAAAAAAAAAGTACCAACAAAGAAATGAGCTTACTTTGACATGAAAATTATTAACATCTGGTGTTAGAAGGTACTGAGGCAGTGCCTTCAAAGCAAACATTATTTTGAGACTAGAATACTCTACCAGATGACTAACCACATGTGAAAGCAAGATAGAGACTTTTTCAGGCATCTAAGAACTCAGGTAGTTTATCTCTCAGTTACTGTTTCTTTAAATTATTTGAGGATGCGATTGAATGAAAGGACTAAGATATTCAAGAAAGTGGAAAATGTGGAATCCTAAACAATGCAACTAACACAGGAGTCCAAGTAAAAGCAACAACAATAATATAAATCCCAGATAGCTATGTTCAGAAAGACATATATCAATATTGGAAAATCCCATGGACGGAGGAGCCTGATAGGCTGCAGTCCATGGGGTGGCGAAGAGTCGGACACGACTGAGTGACTTCACTTTCACGCATTGGAGAAGGAAACCCACTCCAGTGTTCTTGCCTGGAGAATCCCAGGGACAGGGGAGCCTGGTGGGCTGCCGTCTATGGGGTTGCACAGAGTCGGACACGACTGAAGCGACTTAGCAGCAGCAGCAGCAGTGAAAATTAGAACAAAACCCCCAAATCCTCAAGGAACAGAATGTTTTCAAAAAATGAGGAATTTGCATTCATCAGATAGTTCATTTAAACTAGGAAATTTTGAGGATCAATGTGCTGTTCCTGTTTTTAATAAGTAACGAGAAAGTTTAAACAAGGTGTAAAAGAATATTGCCACTCAAATATAAAGTAAAATGAACTCTGATATCATTTTAAATAAAATCTGAGCATGATTTATAGTGTAAGAGAACTTTTCCTCCTAGTACACAGGTTTCATGTCACAGAATTGTATTTCTAAACTTTTTAATTAGTATAATTACACTACTTGGTTCTGAAATAATTATTTCCCAATCATAATAGTAAAAATAACAACAAGTAACACTTATTTAACACTTAATATATGTCCTATCCTAAGCTTTATTAGATTTATTAGCCAGTTTGGTCCTTTCAACAATAGCACAGTAAAGTTAAGTGACTTGCCCAAGGTCACACACTGGTTGATGAAGCTAGACATTCTGGCTCCAGAATCCCTGCTCTTAAATGTTGGCTATGCTGCTTCAGCAGCAGCATGCTGCTTCTCATTATGCTGTCTGTTAAGTTACAATTCTTCCAATCAACCTATCAGCCTAAAACAAAATGGCATAGTAACAATTATAAAACAAAATACAAATTTTATAGAACTTAACATAGAAACAATGATTAACCAAAGTAAAGAAAAGGAAAGGAATGTGCAAGTGTTATTTTTCTCAACCTTTTATATATACATGGGCTCCCCAGGTGGCGCTGATGGTAAAGAACCTGCCTGCCAATTCAAGAGACATAAGAGACACAAGTTCTATTCCTGGATTGGGAAGATCTCCTGGAGGAAGGCATGGCAACCTCCTCCAGTATTCTTGCCTGCAGAATCCCATGGACAGAGGAGCCTGGGGAGGGGGCCACAGTTTATAGGGCTGAAAAGTGTCAGACATGACTGAAGTGACTTAGCATGCACACATGCAACTTTCTATATAAAAGAAGCATAATACAGAAATTTCTATATAATAGAAAATCAACAGTAAACTACATGAGTATAATGTAAAATAATAATATAAAAATCAGCAGGGAGGGGAGAGATAATGAACCCGAGCTAAACTTCTCATATTTCACAGCAAGTAAGATGATTAATTTTATACGTATATAGTAGCTGTTGTCAGTAGACATTGTCTAATTTTAAAGTGTAACATATAATTCATGTGGCAACTCTCAGAAAACCTAAACACAGAAAAATTCAAGTGGATACATTAAGAAATTCAGAAGAATATCTGAATTTAGGAGAATTCAGAAAAACTAAAAATAGAAAAGGAGGAGGACTGGGGAAAGGGAAGATCTTTGTTTTTAACCATCTTAATTTTTATTAAAATTATCAGATATTACTTCATTATGAAAATATGCAATACTATTAATAATAGAATATCCTATAAATAGGGGCATAATCAATGAGAGCACCTTTCAATTCTGGCATGGTAACAGAAAAGGACAATAAATGGTACCAGACTATGAAACTCAGTAAGGTGCAAAAAGAGGAACAAGGACAACATATAAACATATTACAGAACACTCATGCTCTTTGCTGATTCTTTGTTTCCACATCACTATGGGCACTCCAGTACTCTTGCCTGGAAAATCCCATGGACAGAGGAGCCTGGTAGGCTGCAGCCCATGGGGTCGCTAAGAGTCGGACACAACTGAGCGACTTCACTTTCACTTTTCACTTTCATGCATTGGAGAAGGAAATGGCAACCCACTCCAGTGTTCTTGCCTGGAGAATCCCAGGGTCAGAGGAGCCTAGTCGGCTGCCGTCTATGGGGTCGCACAGAGTCAGACACGACTGAAGTGACTTAGCAGCAGCAGCGTGGACTAAATGGCCCACTTTTTCATATAAACTTCCCCAGGGACCTTTCATCCGCTTTAGACAACCACTGAACCACACACACTCCAGTCCCCTACTCTGTACATTTCATTTAAAGAAAGGGCTGTCTACATTCACATACGGGCGGGAGTCTACACGTGGCATCACTTTTTCAGGGAATAATTTGGCAGCCCTTATTCCCTGGTGGTAAAGATGGTAAAGAATCTGCCTGCAATGCAGGAGACCTGGGTTGGGTTCCTGGGTGGGGCAGATGGCCTGGAGAAGAGAATGACAACCCACTCCAGTATTCTTGCCTGAAAAATTCCACGGACAGAGGAGCCTGGCAGGCTACAGTCTACGGGGTTGCAAAGAGTCGGGCACAGCTGAGCAATGAACACTACTACTACTACTACTGAAATGTAAAACACGGCTACTCTTTGACCTAACAGTTTCACTTCTCAGAATCTACCCTACAAGGACATTCCCAAATGCTCAAAGAGAACTTTATACAAGGACTTTCAATTAAGCTGTTAGTGTTTATAACAGAAGAAGATGGAAAGCAATCTAAATGCACACTGGTAGATACAGAATATTTCGTTACCACATAGAAAATGAAATACATCTACATGGAGTAACACTGAAAAGTATTTTACAACATGTTGCAGAGCAAGAAGAGGCAAGAAGGTGAATAATATACAACTTGTGTGTGAGATAAACAGACACGTCATGTATTGGAATACATGGGCTTAGGGTGAGTGGAGCAAACAAGTTTTTTTTTTTTGTACATGTTTTTGCCTTTTTTTTTTCCCAGCCACCATGTATTGGTTTTGTATTTTAAGAAATCGGAGCATATCTCCGCTGCCAAATTATGCTGTGCTTAGTCGCTCAGTCGTGTCCGACTCTTTGTGACCCCATGGGCTGTAGCCCGCCAGGCTCCTCTGTCCATGGGATTCTCCAGGCACGAATACTGGAGTGGGTTGCCATGCCCTCCTCCAGGGGACGGAGAAGGCAATGGCACCCAACGCTAGTACTCTTGCCTGGAAAATCCCATGTCCATGGGGTCGCTGAGAGTCGGACACGACTGAGCGACTTCACTTTCACTGTTCACTTTCATGCACTGGAGAAGGAAATGGCAACCCACTCTGGTGATCTTGCCTGGAGAATCCCAGGGACGGGGGAGCCTGGTGGGCTGCCGTCTATGGGGCCGCACAGAGTCGGACATATGACTGAAGCGACTTAGCAGCAGCAGCAGCAGCCTCCAGGGGATCTTCCCGATCCAGGGATCGAATCCAGTTCTCCCGCACTGCAAGCGGATTCTTTACCTTCTGGGACATCAGGGAAGCCACAATTTCCGTGCTTTGAAAAAAAATTCGAAAAGAGAAAACGCTCAACATCTTGCCATTTGTTCAGTCTCAAATGGAAAAGAAGAGAAACAAAATACACTAAGCAGCATGGTGCCGTTTAGGATTAGCGAAAAGGCTAGCTTTACTGGGTGGGTCATTTTTTAGTGAATTGGGGCAGGAAAATGAGGGCACAAAAACAGTCACGGCGGAGTTGAGGAGCAAAACCCAGGAGCGTAGGGGCCCAGGGAGCCCGGGGACGCCCTCAGAGAAGACGCGGGGGGCCAGGCGGGCGGAGGCCCGAGCGCCGGGGTAGCGGGGGCAAGACACCAGGTCCCAGGTGTGTGGGAAAGAGGCCGGAGGGGCAGAGACCGAACGGACGGCAGACCGGGAACACAGCCTCCACCAGGGGAACTGGTCGGGAGCGGGACGCCCGGCTGGTGGCGACAGCTGGGCGGCCAGACCAAGGTCAGCCCGGGGCGCCCGGGCAGTCCGGGCGGCGGGCAAAGCCCGAGACCCAGGCCGAGCGCCCGGGGAGCCGCGGCGGAGACAGTGGAACCCGCCCCAGGCCGAGGCCGGGGCCCCCGGGTGAAGGGCGGCACCGCAGCCCCCGTACCTTCCCAGGAGAGCTCTCCTCCCGGCTCGCGCTTCAGGAACTTGTACCAGAACGTGTCCACGCGGCCCGGCTCCGCCCCGTCCTGCGCCGCCTCCTCGGCCGCCAGCTCCACCTCCCCGAGCCACAGGCCCGGCTCCTGCAGCGCCAGCGCGCCCGCGCCCGCCGCCGTGCCCGCCGGCCTCAGACGCACGGCCCCGCTCGGCTCCCAGCGCCCCAGCTCGGGCCGGGACCCCACGACCAGCAGCTCCGGCCCGGCCCCGGCCACGGCGGGCGACACCACCACCCCGAAGCGGAACCGCATGGCGGCGGCGGGCGGCGCGACTCCGGGTCCCCCCTGTCCCTGCGACCGGCGGACGCGGCCCGAGCGCTAGGCGGACGCGGCGATTGGGTCCCGGGCGCCGGCGGGGACACGTGCGAGGCTGCACCTTTTTTGGGCTGCATCACGCGGCCCAGGAGCCCGAGCCTGATCCAGGCCGGGGCCTCTGGTCGCGGGAGGTGGTTCGCTGCGGCCACGACCCGTCGCGCCGGGAGAAGGAGGCTGCCTCTTCTAGCGGCTCCGCGGTTGGCTGGGGACTCGGGGAAAGCGAAAAAAAAAAAAAAAAAAGGTTAGGAAAGCAAACTCCCCATAAACTCGGAGATTTTCCAGTGACCTTTCCAAAAGACTCGAAATTATTTCTGTGAGTATAGGAATCATGTGGTCTTTTCTATCAAAGAATATAATTAACTTCCTTCCTAGGAAACCCACTCCATTTTGTAGTCTTAAGTTCCTGTACTGCATGGCAAATAGAAGGGAAAAGGGTGGAAATAGTGACAGATTGCCTCTTCTTGGGCTCCAGACTCACTGCAGACTGTGACTGTAGCCGTGAAATCGGAATAGGACTGCTTCTTGCCAGGAAAGCTATGACAAACTTAGTGTGTGGAAAAGCAGAGACATTACCCTGCCCACAAAGTCCGATTTAGTCAAGGCTGTGGTCTTCCCAGTGGTCACTTTCGGTTGTGAGAGCTGGACCTGGACCATAAGGAAGGCAGAACCTAAAGGCAGAATGCCTTCAAACTGTGGTGCTGGACCAGACTCCTGAAAGTCTCTTGGACAGCAAGAAGATCAAACCCGTCAATCTTAAGGGAGATCAACCCTGAATAGTCACTGGAAGGACTGATGCTGAAGCTGAAACTCTGGTATTTTGGTCATCTGAAGCGAACAGACAACTCATTGGAAAAGTCCCCGATCCTGGGAAAGATTGAGGGCAGAAGGAGAAGAGGGCATCAAAGGAGGAGGCATGACCGATGCAATGGACATGACCTTGGGCAAATGTCCAGAGATAGTGAGGGACTGAAATGCCTGGTGTGCTGCAATCCATGGGGTTGCAGAGAGTCGGACAGGACTGGGCGACTGAACAACAATTAGGAAAGTTCCTGTAGCCAAGCTGCACGTGTTGATAGGTTCCCCTGTTGCAAGCGGATTCTTTACCAACTGAGCCACCAGGGAAGCCCCTCCCCCACCCAGATGCTTCATTTGTTCCCAGCCACCTCACTTGGCAGCTGCTTCACTTGAATTAGCCAATCGCTCTGGATTGTGCTGCCATGCTCCCATCAATCCAAGTTGTTGTTGTTCAGTTCCCCAGTCCTGTGCGAGTCTTCAGGGTCCCAAGGACTGCAGCACGCCAGGACTCCCGGTCCCTCACCATCTCCCAGAGTAGGGTGCAACATGTCAGGGATAAACACGGAGGGGAGCAGACTTCCCGCTCAGTGTGATTGCCCGCCAGACTGTTGTCGAGTATTTTTCTCATTCTCCCCGGCATGAGTGGGATTAGATTTCCAACAATTGGGGAGCTCCTCGGGGATCCACATCACCTGGAGAGGTCGAATGAACTACCCACACCTACCAGTAGCTAAGAAGTACCTCTTCTGGGGATATTTCTCCCACGAGGGAAAGGGAAACGGCTGGAGACAGAATTGAAGCTACTGGAAAAGAGTGCAAGAAACCTCTGAAGAAAGAAGGGCGGGGGGGGAGCGAGTGGGGATGGTGATGAGCCTCCAGTCAAGTGCACACAATCAGAGAAGATGTGTGCGTGCTAACTCGCTTCAGTCGTGTCTGATTTTGCAACCTATGGACTGTAGCCCACCAGGCTCTTCTGTCTGTGGAATTCTCCAGGCAAGAATACTGGAGTGGGTTGCCATACCCTCCTCCAAGAATCAGATGATAGGGATGGGTAGTAAGAATTCTTCTTTAGGCAAGAAGGATTCCAAGGGGAAAAAGGCCAACAACAAGATTCCCCTAGACGGTCCCCTAGGACACATGCTCCAACATTGGGGAGATAATCCTAGGACGAAAGGGAAACAACAGATGGTAAACTATTTCTGTTTCATTTGGACTCAAGAACCTATGTTGAAACCATCAGTATTTTGGCCTAAGTTTGGGTCAGATGAAGATTGGATCTTCCAATTGCCTATAGAATTTGTTAATGACAAGAGTCTGGTTGCCCAGGAAGAAATAGATTATGTTCTTTGTTGGAGAAAGGGGCCAATGGTTCTATTCCCCTTAAAGATGGAACTTTATTTTTTCACTCTCATGCATTGGAGAAGGAAATGGCAACCCACTCCAGTGTTCTTGCCTGGAGAATCCCAGGGACAGGGGAGCCTGGTGGGGTTTGCCTCATCCTTATAACCCAGGAGGCCTACAGCCTGAACTGCCCAGGAACAGCCTGAACTGCCTCAGATAGAAGAGGAAACAAGAACAGAAGAGAGGGAAACCGAGATGGCCACCATGGCCTCAGCACCATCTCCAGCACTGTTCCCCTCCCTTCCTCCATTGAGGAAGGAGATAAAACAATGTAAAATGGACATTCAAATTTTACCCTTCCCCCCAAAAAGAGAGAAACCTCAGGCCCTCTACTTCCTCCGAGAAGTTCCCCTAGGAGGAAAGGGAACTGGATTTGTGGACATCCCCCTTACCAGCTCCAAGTTTCAAGAACTGAAGAAAGAACTGAAGCCCCTATTAGAGGATCCACCTGGGGTTGCAGACCAGCTAGATCAACTTCTAGGCCCCCAAATTTTCACATGGGCCGAGCTTATGTCTATCTTAGGTGTTGTGTTTTCTGGCAGTGATGGCCGGCCGATTGGAAAAGGGAATACCCAGCTGGCTCAAATGCCTTAGTAGCTGAAGTGAAATTCCCTAACCAAGAAGCCACAATGAGATAATAACAATCCTAAACATAGGGGTAATATGAGAGATCTCAGGGACCTAATTATAAAAGGGATCAGAGAGTCAGTTCCCCAATCCCAAAATATTACTAAGGCCTTTGACATCCAGCAAGGAAAAGATGAAGGGCTGGTTGAATTTCTGAGTAGGTTAAAAAAGACCAAATAAGAAAATACTCTGGATTGAATTTAGATGATCCTCTTGGCCAAAATATGTTAAAATTCCATTTTGTAACTAATATTTGGCCAGATATTTCTAAGAAATTAGACAATTGGAAATATAGAAGTTTAGAAAAATTAAGAGAAGCCAGAAGGTATATGTAGGTAGGGATGAAGAAAAATAAATAAATAATTAATGTTAGAAACCAAATTTCCTTGGACCAAGTGCCTCCCAATTACTCTTCTCAGAATCAGAACTGCCCCTCGTAAGAATACTGAATTATCCCCATATGAGATGCTGTACGGGTTACCATATTTGGGTCAAATTGCTGACCTGCCAAGCATGGAAACTAAAGACCAATTTCTGAGAAACATATACTTGGCCTCTCCTCTACTCTGCCTTCTCTTAAGTTGCAGGGCCTGTTGGTTGGCTCAGGCTCCATCCTTGGATTTCCCATGCATCCTCATCATTCTGGTGATCGTGTTCTGAGAAAAACCTGGAAGGAAGACAAACTCAAACTGGCCTGAGAAGGACCTGATAAGGTACTGCTCACGAAGGAAACAGCTGCCCGCACTGCAGAGAAAGGCTGGACTCATTACAGGAGAATCAAAGGGACTCCATCCCCTAACAAAAAAGAACAATGGGCTATGGTCCAGCACCCAATCCTACAAAGCTGTCTTTGAAAAGACCTTAATATCCTTCTTGGTCATTCTGTATACCAAGATGCTGATTGTTGGGGACAGCCCTTATCAGGTCAACTTAATTATTAATGTGACCATGAGCATGGATCCCCTAACTTTGAAATTTGATGCTTTCCAGGTCTTGCCTTATGGTGACCTACACAGCCAAAAACAGCTATCTGAAGAACATAAGTACCTTTGTCCTGAACCATATCGGGCATGTCAGGAAATGATCCATGCCAACTCCCCTGCTATAGTTTGGCCAAAGTATGGTGGACTACCCAGGATTGGTTACATGGCTGAGCCATATAAAGCAGCTCCCACCCTAGTGGAACTAAAAGATTATCCCTGGCAAGGAGGGTACCCCGAGATGATTATGAGAATCTACAATGTAACCCACTGTTGTTAACAGTCAAACCAGAGATAAGCATCCGTCTCTTGAGCATTGGTATGGACTAGGGGCAGACCTACTAGGAGATATCCACTGGGAACGTTACCTATTCAGCTTGTTAAAAATTTTACCTCCTCATTAGTGACATAGACCCAGAACTCTGAACAAACTTGACCCTCAGTTCCTAATGACCCTACTAAGGTCACCGTGGTAGAGGTGAAGGATTTATACCAAACCCTAGAGCAAAGCTAGAAACCAGATAGCAAAGGAATTAGAACCGGTATTATTCTGATGGTCCACCATCAATAAAAATGTGGATTGGATAAACTATATTTATTATAACCAGCAGAGGTTTGTCAACTATACTAGATACACTATCAAGGGAATAGAAAACAATTAGACTCAACCAGTAAGATGACCTGGGAGACACACTGGCCTTAGACATGATCCTGGCAGTAAAGTAGGGAGTACGTGTTATGCATGTGTGCATGCTCAGTCGCTTCCATCATGTCTGACTCTTTGTGACCCTATAGACTGTAACCTGCCAGGATCCTCTGTCCATGGGATTCTCCAGGCAACAATACTGGAGTGGGTTGCTATTTTCTTCTCCAGAAGATCTTCCCGATCCAGGGATCAAACCAGCGTCTCATGGGTCTCATGCCTTGGAGGCAGATTCTTTACCACTGAGCCACCAAGGAAGCCCGTATGTGTCATGATAGGAGGTCAATGTTGTACTTTCATACCCAACCATGCCGCCCCTTATGGCACAACAAGAGCCCTGCAAAGTCTTACTACCTTGGCTAATGTGTTGGCTGAAAATTCAGGGATAGATAATCCTTTCTCCATCCTGATTGTATTTCCATTTGTACATCCAAGTACATCCCAAATGTATTCCCATTTGCTCTCCTGACCTCCCTAATCATTGTATTTGGAGGATGGCCCTAGTAGGATGTTGTATAATTCCATGTATTAGAGGTCTTGTGTTAAGAATAATAGAAACTGCCCTTTCTAAACAGTCTGCAAAAGACCATCAGAACAACTCTTACTATTAGACACCTCGGAACATGAACTCCAGACCTTCCATAGGTCATTTACTCTCTGGGCCTCAGGTTCTTACCTGTGAATTGAGGAAATAAAATAATGACCTGTAAAGCCCCTTCCAGCTCTAAAAGTTCTCTGGTTAGTGCAAGAGGCACTACTCAGAGCCATGATCTCATGCAAAAACATTTCATACTTTTCCCTTGTCTAGACCAATGTGATGTCTGAAATGACACACGATCCCTTTTTTTTTTTTTGGAAGAATGTTATAATACTTTTAGTATGTGTAAAATGAGTTTACAGTAAACATTTTCAAGCTTTTCCAAGGTAAAACAAACCAAAAATAAAAAATGGTAATTCTATGACTATAAATTTATGGCTTTGATAATTTTTAAATGGCATAAGATAAAACCTTTTGCTTTAAATTTGCTTCCAGTAAAAGTCAGTAATATTTTTTCAACTTAAAACATCATTTTGGGCCCAGAAACACAGGCTGTTTGTTCAAAAGAAAACTGTTGGGGATGGGGTGCAGAGGACAGGGGCTTTAATTTTGGTCACTGCCTTAAGAAAACCAGTTGTCCTGTTTACATATTTGTGACTTTTTGATTCTTCATTAAAATTTTCCTCGTGGTCTTAGCATGTCTGTATTCACCAGCACTTAAGATATCAATCTTCTGTGAACTAAGGACACTAAAGGATACCTTTTTACTAGTATTGAAAAGCTTGTGGGCTGCAGTCCATAGGGTGGCAAAGATTCAGACACTACTGAACACGCACTCACTTGCTTAAAGCTTGCGAATAGTTGGAGAGAAAGTCAACATTTCACGCCTTCAGAATATCATAAGTAAAACAAAGAAGTACAAATCTGTAACCTACAAACTCAGTCTCTCAGTGGAACAATTAGTAAGCTATTAATACATTTCATTTTAAATATTGATATTCCAGTCAGTGTTTGGTTAGTTGCTAAGCATAAGGATAAACACAAAGAAAATTGTGAAGACAGAAGAGCTGGCCAAATATGGCTAATTTGGTAGCAAAGTAGACATTAAATCACAGTGGAAGTGAGTCAGTGTATTCAAATTGCTGTTACACAATATTCTCAGGGTAATTTCGGGAAAATGAGAGTGCTTTGGGCATGCAAAGACCCTGAAAGCTGGCAGTCTAGACCTTTCTTGAGTTCTGCATGCTGCCCGTGCTGTGTGGGTTCCAGATGGCATTATTCCCACTGGCTCTTCCAGAGGGAATACTACCCATTCTGGAGATGAAACATTAGCAAGAAACGAAAACAATGTATTTGTTCAATAGACATTATTTCCTTTTCTCCTCTCTCCTCATAAAGAAGTTGAGTAACAGTTGGAAGCACCGTTTTTAAGGCCCTAAACAAAATTTGTAACGGCTTATTTTTGGCAATGGCACCCCACTCCAGTACTCTTGCCTGGAAAATCCCGTGGATGGAAGAGCCTAGTAGGCTGCAGTCCATGGGGTTGCAAAGAGTCGGACACGACTGAGCGACTTCACTTTCCCTTTTCACTTTCATGCATTGGAGGAGGAAATGGCGACCCACTCCAGTGTTCTTGCCTGGAGAATCCCAGGTGTGGAGCAGCCTGGTGGGCTACCATCTATGGGGTCGCACAGAGTCGGACACGACTGAAGCGACTTAGCAGCAGCAGCAGCATTTTTGGCATGAATTTAAATATAGTATAAAAGTGCTAGCTACATTGTACCCTTGGTAAAATGCAATTGGGAAGAGAGACAGATATGGATTAAAAGACATATTTTAAAGTCTCATCCATACTTTGTCAATCATTTGAACTTTTTAACAGTGATAATTAGAATATCTATGGAGCCCTTTCTTATGGGCCAGACACAGGGTTTTCATATTCATATTATCTCATTTAATTCTCTCACCACTCTTATGAGATGACTGCAGTTGTTGTCCTCATTTTTATATGTGAGGAACCAGGCTAGAGAGGTCTAGTCAACACAGCAAGGAAAGGGCAGAACCACGTGCTAAAAGACATCCATTGAGCTCATAGTTAAAGACAATTTAATATAATATTTGTTTTCTGATAATTAAATCATTTACAGAATTTGAAATCCCAGCATATTTAAATAGGTTATTCCCCATTAGTTCTTAAAAAATGAACTTTATGTAATGATTTCCTGTAACAAAATTCATGCTTAGGAATAATTGGAACAGATGAATCATAAGTGGCAGTCTTAACTGATCAATGAGTCTGTAAAAAACATAAATATCTTGGTATTTAATGTGAATTTGCCCTCAGGTGATAGAAAAACGGTAACTTTTAATGCCTTAATATGCCTATCTTGTTGGCAGTGGAAACAGATTTAAGAAGGCAGTATGAAAAAATTTACCAATCATTAAGCTGTGTTATTTCCATCTCCTTTTCCTTGTTGTCTATGTGAGATTTCTTTTTACATTTCAATAACTGAGGATACTTATTAGAAGAGATTATTTATGAAACCCATTCGGGATCAGATTCTTGATGCTATAATGACCAGCTGAATTAGGGCAAGAATTAGAACAAGAATTAGCTCAGCAGAGTAACATAATTCTGATAATAATTTTTAAAAGACAAAACTAATTTGTTGTCATTTAATTTCATTTCTGTAGTGTTATCTTCTATATAACTACAATATATCTTCACAGATGGGTGATAAGTTCAAATTTAGAGTTTGAGGATCCAATTCAAATGTAAACTCTTTCAAAGCTCCCTCAGGGAAAGCTATTACTGGGATCTGGTGATTTCTGTTTTCTGAAGCAATCTTTCACTAGTCAGTGAGTTATCGTAAATCTTTCCTTATAATATTGTGTATGTATTCACACACTCACTGATGTAACATATCTCAACCAAGTAGTTTAGAAACCATTATAAGGATTAGTTTATTACTTGTCAGAATATACTAAATTAAATGTGTCACATACTACTGCCAATTGTGTAGCTTAAAAAACAAATAACAAAAGGAAAAACAAACAAAAAAACCTTCCAGCGAGAATTTGAATACAGCTTAAAAATATTTGCATATTGCAGCTTCTCTTCCGGCTTGGAAAACTGTAGGTTAAGCTACTTGAAATCTCTTTGAGTATCTGGAGCAGTAGAAGGATTTGAACTCTACCAAGGCTTTGTTCAAAAATCCCACAACATTACTCAACTATTTAAAAAATCCATGTTCCTTTTTGATATATGTAAAAATCTTCTATCTCCAGGAGATTCCAATAATTCCATTTCCCACCCCCGCACAGTCATAGGGAAGTACTGCATTTTCAATGCATCGTCAACAACAGCTAGTTTTGTCATGCTTGTTTCTCTGTAATGTATACAATCAAAAGGGTTAATTTTTAAAATGCTCCAAGTTTAAGATGACAATGAAACGCATACCTTTTCCAAAGGCATTAACTTTGCCCCTTCCCTCACACATTCCTTCCCACTCTCTGAGTTGTGAAATCCACATGTCTTCCTGGAATTTCTCAATTGAGAGCTTCTATTCAGCAGGTCAGCCTGGTTTCTGTTAGGCAATGACCTCAGCTGACTTTTCCTATGGAAAGGAGAGAGCCAAGCTAGGTGGCCAGACCTTGAGGTTAGAGACACCAGCTTAGAGTTCCTTCAGTGGTAAAAAGATCCTCCTAGGGCCTGGATAACTTGCATGGCAAGCTAATTAACACCTTTCTCCAGGAGGGTAGAGAGCCTGATAACGCAACACTTGGGAATAAAACAGCAGTAGGTAGAAGGGATGATTTAAAACTCCCAAGGGAACTTTCAAAGCATTTGCGAAAAAGGAAAGAGGTTAGCTGAAAGCAGAGCTGGCTCGTTTATCCTTAAATGGAGAATGGAGATTGAGGTGGGAGAGGAGGACAGTTGTTGGGGGTTGGGGGAGGCCAGGAGGCAAACCTGACAGCACTTTTTAAGAATTTGAATGCACTGTAATCTACCCTTTGCATATTTTTCCTAAACACTGTATTATATGTGTTTATATTAAGTATGTGTGTTAATTGCTCAGTTATGTCTGACTCTTTGCAACCCCATGGACTGTAGCCCACCAGGCTCCTCTTTTCATGGAATTCTCCAAGCCGGAATACTGGAGTGGGTTGCCATCTCCTTCTCCAGAGAATCTTCCCAACCCAGGGATCAAACCCAGGCCTCCTAAATTGCAGGCAGATTCTTTACCATCTGAGCCACCAGCGAAAGTGAAAGTGAAGTTGCTCAGTCATGTCCAACTCTTTGCCACCCTGTGGACTGTAGCCTACCAGGCTCCTCTGTCCATCCATGGGATTTTCCAGGCAAGAGTACTGGAGTGGGTTGTTATTGCCTTCTCCAGAGGGATCTTTCTGGCCCAGAGATTGAACCCGGGTCTCCTGCATTGTAGGCAGACAATTTTACCGTCTGAGCCACCAGGGAAGTCCTATTAAAAAAGCCCTATATTAAGTATAAATACTTTAAACATGAAACGGTTTAGGGTGCCTATTTCTGAGGTGGGAAGAAAACGGCAGGCAGAAAGTTGGTGTGACAACATTCCTTTACTCCACCACCAGCTGGACAAAGGCCAGGATCCTAGAGAGAAGGTAGGCATTGGTGGGAACCATAGGGAGAAACCTGAGGGGAACCCCACTAGCCTTCAAGAGGAAAGAAAGGATAAAGCAGGATCTGAGTAAATGCCGTGGGCCTTCCCCAAATCTCTAATTCTTTTCAGGGCTCCCTGGAAATGCAGAAATAGGTTAGAAGGAGGGCACGTCTTCATATTTTAATTAATGGAACCAGCCACTTTTTAAAGAAATATACTTGTCCAAGCAGGCACTATGGACATTGCCAAAGTATAATTTTCCAGAATGAATCTGCTGCAAATTAATAAGGGAACCAGCAGGACGGTAAAGATGGTTGAAAAACAATTCAAGAAACAAAGTCTATAGACACTAAAAAATTGCTAGATCACTGGGTTAGATACAAAATTGATTAATTTCCCACTGAACAATAAAACTGTGACCTTTAGATTTCTCTGTTCCACCACACAGAAATCAATTGCATCTTTAACCACCAAACATTTACAAAATTTAATATATAACTTTAAGGGTAGGGTCTTAATCAATGACAAACAGTAACATAAATCAAGGCAGGAAAAATAATTCTTGAATGCATCTGATGGACACTGTTCCCGTCTGCCCAACATGCAGTCAACTTGCATCTTACTTCTAAGTTTTGGATACTTTTTCCTAACAATATACAATAATAATAATAATAACTTCTCATTTATTGAGCTCTGAGCTACTATGAGGTAGGTACCGTGCTGGGTGTCTACCATACCTCATCTTACTTAACCTTCTCCACACCTCCACAACATAATTATGATCTCCATTATACAGAAGGATGAAAGTTTCTGAAACATTAACTGATTTGCCTCAGGCCGTACAGCTGATAAATGACAGAGCCAGGGACTGTACTCAGGAACGTCTTCTCCAGCATATGGTTGTGCGGCTCACATATTGCACAGAAGCACTGAGCTGGAGGCATCAGTGGAGCTGAAACACAGCCCATGCTGCACTTGCAAACCCTTTTAATCTGTGTCCTTTTTTCTTCCCATAAAACACCTGCTCCTTGGTAAGCCTAGTACCACAGAGTAAATCCACAGAAAGCCATGGGGGCTGGGAGTACTAGGGTGACACACATCACTATTTCCTTCTCCCAGAGGAAAACATTCCCGGTTCTTACAAAGGTACATATGTAAGCTAAAGCCCTGATTCCAAAGTAAGAAAACAAGCCAATTAAAAAATGGGCAGGACTAAATAGGCATTTTCCCAAAGAGGAAATGCAGATCATCAACAGGCACATGAAAAGACGCTCAACATGGCTAATAATCAGGCAACTGTAAACCAAGATCACAACAAGGTGTCACCTCACACCTGTCCAAACAGCTGTCATCAAAAAGAGCGCAAATATCAAAGGTTGGCGAGGATGTGGAGAAAAGGGAACCCTCATACACCGTCGGTGTGAATGTAAATTTGTGTAGCCACTGTGGAAAATAGTACAGAGGATTCTCAAAAAACTAAAAATAGAGCTACCATATGACCCAGCAATTCCACTCCTGGGTATCTAGTCGAAAAACACAAAAGCACTAATTTGAAAAGAAACATGCCCTCCAGTTTTCATGGCAGCATTATTTACAATGGCTAAGATATGGGGGCAACCTAAGTATCCAACAACTGATGAATGGATAAAGAAGATGTGACGTATATATACAATGAAATACTACTCAGCCATAAAAAACTGTAGCAACATGGATGGACTTAAAGGACATTAGGCTCAGTGAAATAAGCCAGAAATATAAATTCCGTATGGTATCACTTACATGTAGAATCTAAAGACCACAACAAACTAATGAATATAACAAAACAGAAGCAGACTCACAGAGAGGACACACTAGTAGTCACTGGTGGAGAAAGACGGAGAAGTAATACAGGGATAGAGGTTTAAGATGGACAAACTATTAGATGTAAAAGAGACTACAAGGATATATTTATTGTAAAACATGGGGAATATAGCCAATCTTTTATGATAACTATAGATGGAGCATAACCTTTTAAAATTGTGAATCACTGTATTATACATCTATAACATAATATTGTACATCAATTTTTTTAAAGTAAATGAACTAAAACAAAGGCAGCAGTCTGCCACATAATATGTTCATAGACACAGTATCACAGTGCAGAGCTTGTGTAAGAAGGAAGGAGGGCAGAGAGGGAAGAAGAAAAAGCATTATTTTTTTAAAAGTGGAAAAAAAAAGATAACTGTTTAGACACAGTTTGGTAAATATCAATATTTTCACTCATTAGGACAGATCCTTTGCAAAAATTACAGCTCTAAGCAGATTATATATATCAGCCTGGAAAAAAAAAATGTATCTAACTAGATGTAGAACAGTAGTCCAGATGTTATATACATTCTCTATGATGAGATTATTTGCCTTTGGAGGTCTACCAAGTGGAGGAGTCTGCACCCTCTGCTAAGACTTAGAGAACTAGAGGCTTCACAGTCATTCTGTAGCTCCAGGAACTCCAAGAGATGAATGAAGCAGGAAACAAAAATTCTACTGCTTCCTTCCTTAAAAGGAGGCCAGAAGAGGCTGTGATGAGGGAAACAGTTTTCTGAACCTGACTTAGCTGTTTCCACTTCAACTTATCAATATAAATATGAACCAGATGGAGTGAGGTGCTATTCTCTCTATGCCACCACACGAAAAAAAAAAGAGCTTGCAGGATATACCCAAAAAACAGCAAGTGAACTGTTGTATTGCCCCTTTAAGTCATGTGAATTGTGAACTCTGCTTTTTAAAGGAAAACAGACATAAACTTGGTTTCTAAAAATCTAGAAGAGACTTTGTTCACTTCACCATACACTAAAGTTCTAATTTGTACTTTACAGTGGTAGATAGGAAAAATAACCATTTCATTTTTTTCAAATCCCTCCCCCAATTCATATCAGAAAATCAATATACAAATACTGTTGAAGTCAACAGCACTGGATTAGGCAACTTGGACTTCATAAATATATGATCCTTGCCCTCAAGGAGTTTATGGTGTAGTCGTTGGAGACAAACACATGTGAAAAATAGATTTACAGCACAGATATTATTTTTAATATAAGGATACTAAATTACTTGTAACCGAGCAATGACTGACAACTAGAAACAGAAATCAAAAAGGTCCGAACAGGACTGAAAAACCAAGGACCCGGACGGTTGGGTCTGACAATCAGGTCACCAACAACTTGGAAGCAGAGCCTGGGAGAGACAGCAAACAAGAGATGGAGATAAGGGGACACAGATATCCCAAGTCAGGGGACTGCACCCACAAAAGCGGACGCAGAAAACCTCAAAGCATGTTTAAGGTAAAGGCATTTTAAAGGAGCAAAGGATAAGGATTCCGGAAGTTGGTTTTCTAAAATAATTATATAACAGACATGGATTTTGCCTCACTCAGTTACATTTTAGAGTAGTCATGCACTTTATTTCACATGTTTCAAATACCACAATTTGGTTTTTTTCTGTCTTTATTGAATGTGTGACAATGTTGCTTCTGTTTTTTGTTTTGCTTTTTTAGTCACAAGGCATGTAGACCAGGGATCGAACCTGTACCCCCTGCGCTGGAAGGTGAAGTCTCAACCACTGGATCACCAGGGAAGCCCCCACATATCACAATTTGTAATAAAAAAAACAATGGTTAAAGAGACAAGCTGCTGCTGCTGCTGCTAAGTCGCATGAGTCGTGTCCGACTCTGTGCGACCCCATAGACGGCAGTCCAACAGGCTCCTCTGTCCCTGGGATTCTCCAAGCAAGAACACTGGAGTGAGTTGCCATTTCCTTCTCCAATGCATGAAGGTGAAAAGTGAAAGTGAAGTCACTCAGTCATGTCCGACTCTTAGCGACCTCATGGACTGTAGTCTACCAGGCTCCTCCGTCCACTGGATTCTCCAAGCAAGAGTACTGGAGTGGGTTGCCATTGCCTTCTCTGAAAGAGACAAGTATGTTACGGAAATTCTATTGCAAAGAAGTGGAAAATGAAAAAGAAAAGAAAATGTCCTGGGTGTTTAATGTCTAACGAGAGAATAAGAAACTTATTGAAATCAAGAGGTGAAGCATTTCACATACCTTAGTTCAATATAAAGACATGAGTTCATTTATGCTATTTTCTGCTGTATAACAGCAGAAATGAGCACATGGTAAATTTCAATACGCTATTTGCTCATTACCTTCCGTAGTGAATATGTGAGTGCATCACCTTCAAGCCTCTCAGGCAAATAATATTAATCATGGAAAGGCTAATATACATTTAATAATTTCATTTAGGTATCAAACTTTTTGAAGTATTAGGTTAGGTACTGATAGTGCATTCTTAAGTAAATCTCTTTGGGATGCAGCAACACTCTTTTTAGAAAGTGTGATTTATTACCACTTTGAGGTAAGGATTGATTTTCCAGAGTCTTTAATTTTCAATAAATGTCCAGCTCTGACATAGTCACTGCAGGGCCACTAAATTCAGCAGGAAAAAAAAAACAGAATCTGTGGTTTAACTACATCTGTATGTTCCAGGTGGAGTAGCAATTGATCCTATAATTCAATTTAGAAATTCACCCATAGAATAAAAGAAAAACTCATTTGTTTCACCAGATTAATGCCTTTAATATTTAATTAGTTTAATATAGTTAGTTTACCATATTGCCCTGAATTAAAAAATTCAAGCTACTGTATTTAGAACTGCAGATTTTCAAGATCCTCCTGGTCCTGCGTATTCCAGCCTCTTTGTGTGACACACAAGCAAACTAAGGTGCTTATAAAACCATTTTTTAAGTTTCCATTCATTTGTTTTTGCCTATACATCTAGGTTCCTAAAACATGAAGGATTATTAGAGACACACTTCCTCTTATTTCTATCCTCCTTATTCTCACTCCCTTTCCTGAAGGGCTATTTGGTAACCTCATGTCACTGATACATTCACCAGAACATTCCCAATCCATGATGAATAATAATGTTTTCACTGTGTTGTGTAATTATCACCAAAATCTTAATTCCAGAACTTTTTATCAATCCAAAAAAGATCCCATACATACTCATGTGTGTGCAAGTGCATGCTCAGTCATGTCCACCTCTTTGCAACATCATGGACTGTAGCCCACAAGTCTCCTCTGTCCATGGGATTCTCTGGGCAAGAATACTAGAGTGGGTTGCCATTTCCTTCTCAAGGGGATTTTCCCGACCCAGGGATTGAACCTGTATGTCTTGCATCTTCTGCATTGGCAGGTGGGTTCTTTACATATTCTTAAACAGTCTCAATTTCCCTCTTCCTCCATATTCTGGTAATCCCCATTCAACTTTGCATCGCTATGGATTGGCCTATTCTGGAGATTTCATACAAATGGAATTGCCTTAAAGTCTCTACTGTTGTCTCTCAGATGTCTTTACAAGCCACTGATAATCAAATCTACAAGCTTTGATACTGGTACTTTTCTTTTTACTAAACTTATGGTTGCATTGTTTTCTATCAAAAGAATCACATGGCGCCTTTGGTTTAAAGCAGTAGCTTCTGAAATTTGAAGTTTGATACCTTGATGGCAGTTGTTCACGTGAGCCTGTCACAGTTTTACATATTGTGCCATTATACTAAGGGGTATGGCACCTCTCTTGCCTTTAGTTGCATCACTTGGCATGTGATAAACAAGACTTTTGCAGGTATCTTAGTAACAAAACAACTCTGCTTCATCTACTTGTGGCAATCTCTGTCAGGTCCCAAAAAGCACTTTTGGATATTGCTTTGCATGAAAATAGGAAAAAGTTTAACATTAAAATCTCCTTATAGACATCTAGAATTTTGACCCAGATATGAATAAAACAAATTTAGAAGTTTTTAGTGGGTTTCCCAGGTGGCTCAGTCAGTAAAGAATCTACCTGCAGTGCAGGAGACATAGGAGAAGGGGGTTCGATCTCTGGATTGGGAAGATCCCCTGAAGGAGGAAATGGCAACCCACTCCAGTATTCTTGCCCAGAGAATCCCATGGACAGAGGAGCCTGGCTGGCTACAGTCTATGGGGTCTCAAAGAGTTGGACACGACTGAGGCAACTGAGCACAGAGGGAATTGTGATCTTTTCACTAATGATAAGTTCTTTCTTCAATTGCATAAAACTTATATTTTGCTGATTCCTTGCCTTTCTGGTATACATGAAGTTTTCAGATTCTAGACTGGATCATATTGTAAACTTTTTGAAGATACTTTGGAGGGCAAACCAGTCACAAGTAGTCACAACCAGACACATGGTTGAAATGAAGTGACAACAATATAAAGACCTACGATCAAGCAGCCACAGTGATTGCCTCAAGGCAGAGGTCAGCAAACTTGCTGTAAAGGGCCAGATAGCAAATATTTTAGGCTTTGTGGACTACCCGGTTTCTGTTCCAACACTCAACTTGCGACACAGATACACCATGGGCAATGTGTAAGATAATGAGTGTGGTTGGGTTCCAATAAAGCTTTATTAGAAAACTAGGTTGAAGAAGGCAATGGCACCCCACTCCAGTACTCTTGCCTGGAAAATCCCATGGATGGAGGTGCCTAGTAGGCTGCAGTCCGTGGGGTTGTTAAGAGTCGGACACACTGAGCGACTTCACTTTCACTTTTCATTTTCACTTTTCACTTTCATGCATTGGAGAAGGAAATGGCAACCCACTCCAGTGTTCTTGCCTGGAGAATCCCAGGGACGGGGGAGCCTGGTGGGCTGCCATCTATGGGGTCACACAGAGTCGGACACAACTGAAGTGACTTAGCAACAGCAGAAAACTAGGTACAGGATACAGTTTATTGACCCTTGTTGAAGGAATGGCACGTGATCTAAGCTGGTCCATTAAGATTTCTTTCCCAACCGGAGAAGGAAAACTCTTTGAATATTAGTTCTAAGACTAAAGCTGAGAGCTACCTGCATCAAAGGTTCTAGCCTCAAGGGGACAGTCTGAGAAGGGAGCTGACACACGAAGAGAAGCAAAGACAAGAGACAGAATCATCTCATTATTCAAGGCTATGAGTCCTTTTTCTCAGGTCAGCACTTCTCCCGCCTTTCTGTGCTTAGGTTTTATGTACCTTTTTGCTCTTTTTTTTTGGTGTCAGCTGATTCAACTTGTGTTTCTTGTGTTCATTATCCCCGACTATGTAATCTTGTTTAAGCTCTCAAACTCTGTCTCACTTTCTTCACTTGTAAAAGGAGAAGAAAAATGAACCTGCTTCACTGGGTTGATGAAGAAATCAAATGAGATATCATATATGGGAAAGTGCTTGGAACAATGCTGGGCAGATAATAAACACTATGCAAATATTATTGCCATCATTCTCATCATCACTATTGTTAAGAATTTGGTTGCTTGCAAGAACATAATATACATCTGGAATGTTACATTTTCATTAAAAGAAAGAACAATTAGTTCACACAGGCAAACCTCCTGGGTAAAAATAACTCATTAATTTTTCCCTTTGTAATAAAGGTTATGAGAGTAATGGAAGGAAAGAACTGTCAACAATATGGATTTTAAGACTGATATTTTCGGAATTCAGGAATATGTGCTAAAGTAAACCTTAAGAATAAGTCCTGACCTTAAGAATAAGCAGTGAAGTCTATGTTTAAAATGCAAGGGCTTAAAAGTCATTTTGCTTTATTTCTTAGCTAGGTTACACAGATCACCTAGCTGGCATATGTTCATTAGTAAATTGGATATTCAGTAATGTGTCTCAATTAGTCTTTAATAATACTAATGCTTCAGCAGTTTGAGATGGCAAGGTAAAAACTACCTGTGCAAATCCAGACCATTCTTAGAACTAGTTAAATCATTCATATCTACTGAAGAACATTGAAAACTTTCATTTTGTGATAATAATTTCCTCATTTCTCTTTATAGTTTTATTTCCTACATATATAACCATCATATAGTATGGCAGAGGTTACTAGTATCCCACTAATATTCCCTAGCAATTACTAGGGTTAAGTCTCAATGTAGTCTGATAGGAAATGAACTATTCTTCTCTGAGAGGAAACCATTTATCAAATGTGCTACAGGGCCTGGCTAAAACATACAGGCAGAAATTGACAAGCTATACCTGAAAATGAGGGAGTGGAATATAAGCTGGATAAGATATTGGGTTATTTATTTGAAGGCCCTCTCCTGTACTTCAGTATATATCATCTTTAGCAAGGACTCCTGAAGTCAGTCCTAATACATTCTAGGAATGGCTCCTTCAAATCTGGGGTGGTGGGGAGTAGGAAGGGGGGAAGATAGTGCATAGTGCATGATGTGAATGTTGAAATTGCCTTGGCAGAGTATTAAGAAATTTAGTCACTCAGTCATGTCTGACTCTTTGTGACCCCATGGACTGTAGCCCATGGACTGTAGCCCACCAGATTCCTCTGTCTATGGAATTCTCCAGGCAAGAATACTGGAGTGGGTGGCCATTTCCTTCTCCAGGGGATCTTCCCGACCCAGGGATCAAACCCAGTTCTCCCACGTTGCAGGCAGACTCTTTACTGACTGAGCCACCAGGGAAGCCGAGGCGGAGTATTAAGGAAGGGATAAAAAGACAATGGGGTGAGCAGGCTAGATTTTATTTAGAATACAGGGTAAGTGAAGCCATCAACTGACCTTGCTTCTTGGGGAGCCAATAGAGTGTTTTGAGAGTCAGTAGTCCGAGATGTGCCAGCATACTCCCTTGGAAGTAAGGAACTGCCACCTTGCAATTCCTACAACTAAGAAAAAGACACAGACTCTGTTATGCCTCTTTGGATTTTGGAGAATATATACCTCAGGAGAATATCCCCTCAGCCCGTTCATTGGGTCCCTTGGAAGACTACCAGTTGTGGTCGAGCCCAGAAGAAAAAGGTCTCTGCAGCAATTCCAGCGTACGGTACAAGTGGCAATGCCTTTAGTAGCATATGTCTCAGCTGCTCCCATCAAACTAGAGATGTTGGAGGTAGTCAGCAGTGCTGTCTGGCATCTCTGCAAACTCCGGAGCAGCTCTCCAATAAAAATTAACAAGAAATGGTGTATAAATATCTTAACTTCTTTGCCCCTAAAATAAGTTAATTCTGGCTCCCCTGAGTTCCCTGATGGGGCTAAGCTCTAGTCATCCATGGTAATAGCTGGTTTGAAAAGTACCATATGTTGTCGGCTTCCACTTCTTGTCTATTTCCCTGCTGCTACTAATATTTTTATTTCCCAAAATAAACTATAGGATTGAACCATATTTGTCATTTTTGCAAGTCATAGTTATTAGATATCAGTAGTTTCATAAGTTTCAAATTAACTTTTGATCTGAGTCCTTGATTTAGGATTCTGAAGACAGATATACTAAAAAATTGTTTCACCTATTTTTTCAGTTTTGTGTAAATGAAACCATAGCACATGTATTCTTTTATAACTTAAGCTTTTTGTTCAACATGGTGTTTTTGAGATACATTCATATTGGGTCATGGAAATTAAATTTTTGTCTATGTACAGTATATTTTATTGCTTGAATATTTCATATTTTATAAATTTTGTTGTCAATAGATAGGCAAATTATTTTTAGTATGGTCCTATTATAAACAGTGGAGCTGTTTACAGCCTGGTATCTACATCCTGGTGTACATGCAAAAGTTTCTCTGGAGTAGGTAACTAAAAGTCGAATTGCTAAACCATAAAGTATGTTCATATTCTATTTGTTCTTTAAAGAATACCCAAAATAGGAAAAAGTAACCTTCACTAGGATTCAACTCAGTGTGTGCAGCATCTTCCTAACCTCTGCTTTCTACATGGCATATCTCCAGTGGGAGAACTTTAATTCTATGCAGCCCTGGGTGGGAAAGAAGAAACAGATTTCTGATTCTTCTTAGAGTAACTGCTTCTGTGTTTTCTCCTTGAAGAGTGTAACCTCCCTGTTTTCTCTTTTCTTCAACAAATAAATAAACTGAATTCCTTTAGTTATTTCTTCATAGAATTTATTTCCTATGGCTCTGATTATTTTCATGACTCTTCTGGGCCACCCCCCGATTTTTCAAATCTAGGATGACTATGAAATTTATTGTCCAAAGCACGTCAATTTTGAGGATGGAAAGAAGTATTAAAATAATGAACTGTGCTAACTGACTTAGAACAGATCTAAACAAGATCCATCTTAGGCAAACCAGAATGTACTTTATTCATATCACACTTAATGTGGCGTGTTCTCAAACCAAATAAGGAATGCTTCTGGAGGACTGGCTCGTATTAAGTATTAAAGAGGAGGGGTTGGCTCCATGACATGTTCCCATTTACAACCCCAGTCTCAGGGATGTTATTATGAAGTTATTATGCTTAAGTAACAGCACATAATGGTATTCCTAAACAGAAAGAGCAGAACATCAGTCTCTTAAAGGCAACGAGAATATACTAACTAGATTTCAACTGTGTCCTTTAGGGAAATTGTGTTTGCATATTTGATTTTCCTTTTGGCAACAGACACAAATCTCATGGTAATTTAGTATTCAAAGGAGATTTTTCAAAAATATTAGCTGGTTGCTGAGTAACGATAGGAAAGGAGGTGAAATGGGGGGAATTTTGCTAACTTCCCTTGTATTTACTGGCTTCAAAAAACAGTTCTTTTATGGATAGGATCCATTTGACAATTTCTACTTGAAAAATTGAAAGTGTGACATTTTTTTGCAAGAAGAAATACGCAACTCAAAACTATTTTAGGCACAAAGAAATTTCACAGGGTTAATATTTGTTTATATAGAAGAGTCTATAATGCATCTCATTGTTTAGATAGTGAAATAGCCAAATAAAGAAGTAAAATGTTTGGGAAAAAGTCAAATTCCTTCACAAATACTTGGATTTCCTCAAATAATTTGGTAATAATAATAGAAGTGGCCGTTTAATAGGCGCTGCCTTGTCGTGGTCACTGAGCTGCAACTTGAGTTATATCACAAAATAGTTTAGTTCAGTTCAGTTCAGTCGCTCAGTCATGTCTGACTGTTTGCGACCCCATGAACCACAGTACGCCAGGCCTCCCTGTCCATCACCAACTCCTGGAGTCCACGCAAACCAATGTCCATTGTGTCAGTGATGCCAT
The DNA here is from genome assembly GCF_029378745.1 of Bos indicus. NCBI lineage: Eukaryota > Metazoa > Chordata > Mammalia > Artiodactyla > Bovidae > Bos > Bos indicus. Next base: position 83,204,764 of record NC_091768.1, read on the forward strand.
CCAACCATCTCATCCTCTGTCGTCCCCTTCTCCTCCTGCCCTCAATCTTTCCCAGCAAAAGGGTGTTTTCAAATGAGTCAGCTCTCCGCATCAGGTGGCTAAAGTATTGGAGTTTCAGCTTCAACATCAGTCCTTCCAAAGAACACCCAGGACTGACCTCCTTTAGGATGGACTGGTTGGATCTTCTTGCAGTCCAAGGGACTCTCAAGAGTCTTCTCCAACACCACAGTTTAAAAGCATCAATTCTTCAGCGCTCAGCTTTCTTTATAGTGCAACTTTCACATCCATACATGACTACTGGAGAAACCATAGCCTTGACTAGACAGACCTTTGTTGGCAAAGTAATGTCTATGCTTTTGAATATGCTATCTAGGTTTGTCATAACTTTCCTTCCAAGGAGCAGGCGTCTTTTAATTTCATGGCTGCAATCACCACCCACAGTGATTTTGGAGCCCAGAAAAATAAAGTCAGCCACTGTTTCCACTGTTTCCCCATCTATTTCCCATGAAGTGATGGGACCAGATGCCATGATCTTTGTTTTCTGAATGTTCAGCTTTAAAGCCAACTTTTTCACTCTCCTCTTTCACTTTCATCAGGAGGGTCTTTAGTTCTTCTTCACTTTCTGCCATAAGGGTGGTATCATCTGCCTATCTAAGGTTATTGATATTTCTCCTGGCAATCTTGATTCCAGCTTGTGCTTTCTCCAGTCCAGCGTTTCTCATGATGTACTCTGCATAGAAGTTAAATAAGCAGTGTGACAAGATACAGCCTTGACGTACTCCTTTTCCTATTTGGAACCAGTCTGTTGTTCCATGTCCAGTTCTATCTGTTGCTTCCTGACCTGCATACAGGTTTCTCAAGAGGAAAGTCAGGTGGTCTGGTATTCCCATCTCTTGCAGAATTTTCCACAGTTTATTGTGATCCACACAGTCAAAGGCTTTGGCATAGTCAATAAAGCAGAAATAGATGCTTTTTTGGAACTCTCTCGCTTTTTCCATGATCCAGTGGATGTTGGCAATTTGATCTCTGGTTCCTCTGCCTTTTCTAAAACCAGCTTGAACATCTGGAAGTTCATGGTTCACGTACTGTTGAAGCCTGGCTTGGAGAATTTTGAGCATTACTTTACTAGTGTGTGAGATGAGGGCAATTGTGCGGTAGTCTGAGCATTCTTTGGCATTGTCTTTCTTTGGGATTGGAGTGAAAACTGACCTTTTCCAGTTCTGTGGCCACTGCTGAGTTTTCCAAATGTGCTGGCATATTGAGTGCAGCACTTTCACAGCATCATCTTTCAGGATTTGAAATAGCTTAACTGGAATTCCATTACCTCCACTAGCTTTGTTCATAGAGATGCTTCCTAAGGCCCACCTGACTTCACATTCCAGGATGTCTGGCTCTAGGTCAGTGATCACACCATCGTGATTATCTGGGTCATGAAGATCTTTTTTGTACAGTTCTTCTGTGTATTCTTGCCACCTCTTCTTAATATCTTCTGCTTCTCTTAGGTCCATACCATTTCTGTCCTTTATTGAGCCCATCTTTGCATGAAATGTTCCCTTGGTATCTCTAATTTTCTTGAAGAGATCTCTCGTCTTTCCCATTCTATAGTTTTCCTCTATTTCTTTGCACTGATCGCTGAGGAAGGCTTTCTTATCTCTCCTTGTTATTCTCTGGAACTCTGCATTCAAATAGGTATATCTTTCCTTTTCTCCTTTGCTTTTCACAATTTTATTTATCACAAAATAAAATCTCCTTAATTTTCTTAACTAGAAATTATGATTCCATTTTGTTGACTAAGATAGTGAAGCTCAAGTAGTTAAGTAAATTATTCTTCCGTTACAAGTTAGAAAGAGTTGACCCAATATTTGAACCCAAAACTGTATGACTCCCATGGCCTCTTTAATAAGATATTTGTAAGGCTTTGCTTTTATTTGCTACCACATAAATGCTACAGTCAAATGACACTAAGTTAATAGAGACATCAAACATATTACTGAGACTTGAGGTAAGTAGAGATTTGGGAGGACTACTTTAAAAAGCAATCTACACTTTCCTTGAAAACATGTTTCTAAATTTAAAAAAACCAACTATTTAATACTTATACATTAAAGAGGTTGATGTAATCTAGGAAATATAAAAGAATTCTATTTTAAAATAAATACTGAATTTCATATTCTTTCTTGGGAAGTCAAACAATGTCATTTAGGGAAAACAGGTGTTAATTAGCAGAATAATGTAAATAATCAAGTAGGAGGAATTTAATACCCGAATTAACAGAGGTAAGATATGTTTTCTGGTTACCTCTCAAGTCTATCCAATTTTTGTTATGACAAAAATTCATTTTGGTGGATAAATGTTTAGCTCACTTGTATTTTTGTATTTTAATTTACTTTAAAGCTAAGATAAATAAAAGAAGGTAGGCCAGAAGGTAAGAAGATTAGAGAAAAGTGGTGATTAACTTATGGAAATTAGATGGAAAGAATAAAATGAAAAAGAAAAAAATTATTATGCATGATGGGCAATAACATCAAAGTTTGATATTATTCTAAAGCAGAAAACTTGAAATCATTGGAATAATGCCCCTGTAAAACCTTTTTCAAGATGAATTGAAATAGAAGCTTTGAAAATTGTATTTTTTCATTGTTCTTCTCCTCATTGCCTATTATGCATACATTTTTTTTCTCTCCCATTTTATTCTTTCCATCTAATTTCCACTTAATTTCCATGAGTCAAATCACTATTTTTTCTAATCTTATTGCCCTCTGACTCATGTTTTTTTATTTTATTGATCTTACTTTGTAACTTCTAGCAACTTCTTTTGAAATGTCTGAACCACATTCTCTTTCTTTCTTCACAGTAAAGTGATCCTTTATTAGAAAAAAAGGTCATAAAAAACCATGTTTATTTTAAACTTTGGCCTTACTGAGGATAAATACAAAATAAATTATTATGGTTAAGGGGAAAAGTTTTCAACAGTAAAATTACATATAAGTTCACAAATGTAATACATGCTACATCTTCAGTAGAAAATATTAGAAATGTCAAGGTAACTTTTTTGTGAGCTTTCTAGATATGATTCTTTTATTGCTAGCTAAGCTAAAGATAACACATGAAACTAACTCTGGACAGTATTACTAACTTAGTGTCTCAAAATCAAGAATGATAGATTTCTGAGAAACTTATATGATTTTAAAAAGTGATGTTAGGTAGCATTTTTCTCAATTTCTGCACACTATAAAGAAATAAATTTAATTGTCTGATTCTGCAAAAGGAATATCATTTAAATCCCTGACCACTTAAGATTTGATTTTGAATAAAAGATTTCATTAAACTATAATATCATACATGAGGTTTGGGATTCACAAATCCCAAAGAGAATTTGTGAGTCTTTTCTAATAAAACAGCAAAAACACAATCCTAAAATCCTAAACACGAATCCTAAGAGATTTAGGATGTGTGCGTGTGTGTGCTGACTAACAACAGTAGAAGAAAAGGAAAGCAATATAAGAGTGAGTGAGCAAGTGAAGTCGCTCAGTCGTGTCCTACTCTTTGCAACCCCGTGGACTGTAGCCTACCAGGCTTCTCTGTCCATGGGATTCTCCAGGCAAGAATACTGGAGTGGGTTACCATTTCCTTCTCCAGGGCACCCAGGGATTGAACCCGCGTCTCCCGCATTGTAGGCAGACGCTTTAACCTCTGAGCCACCAGGGAAGCCCAACAGAGGTAATATAAGAGTAGTGAGGTAGAAAAATAATGACCTTTCAGTGTAGTTTGGCTCTGTTGGGGGAGGGTGGGCTGGGTATGTATTTAAGAGCACTAATAGGCTTGGGGATGGAGAATAATGATCATCCTAGCTGTGGTAAGAAGGAGACGTGAGCAGCTCCAAATCACAAGGACATGGATAAGAACAGTAGCTATAGGACTTCCCTGATGGTCCAGTGGCTAAGACTCTGCACTCCCAATGCAAGGGGCCCAGGTTAAATCCCTCGTCAGGGAACTAGATCCTACATGCAACAATGAAGTTCACGTGACATAAAAAGAGATCCACATGCCATAACTAAGACCTGGTGTAGCCAAATAAATAAAATAAAATGAAGTATAATATTAAAAAAAGAACAGTGGGATAGTAGGAGTTCACCTCGGGAAAAAATAACAGGAGGATATTTAATCTACAAATTATGAACAAATTAGCTTTTTACTTACATAAGTGGTAAAATCTTTAGAGTTATTAGTATTAAACAAGTGGTTATTATTTATAATCAGTATCTGAGGAAACTGTAGACAAGCAGATGGGCTGATGACATGTAGTTAAATATACTCAAAAGATGAAATTACATAGCAAGTTGTCTGGAGCTAGCAATGCGATTGGAATAAGCATTACATTTGTGCTTGATAAGGTCAAAATTTTTAATGCTCAATATCTATCTGTATCTCTAGATAAATAGAAAAATATTTTAAAAGATACTTACTTTTACATTTTATTATATATGTGGCAAAATGGAATTTTTTCTTTTCTCAATTTTTTTCACTAACAGTGTACACACACATTTGCACGTGTGTGCACACGCACACACACACACTTTTCCCAGTGATATCTTCAGGCTCTGGTCCATCCCCAAACAGAATAATCCAAAATGAAGTTTTAGACTTTGGCAAAGCATAGAAAAGATTCAGAGACCCATATGAAAGTGCAAGTTGCTCAGTTGTGTCCAACTCTTTGCGAGTCCATGAGCTATACAGTCCATGGAATTCTCCAGGCCAGAATACTGGAGTTGGTAGCCTTTCCCTTCTCCAGGGGATCTTCCCAACCCAGGGATTGAACCCACGTCTCCCACATTGCAGGCAGATTCTTTACCAGCTGAGCCACAAGGGAAGCCCAAGACCCATATAGGTTATGCTATGCTGCTGCTGCTGCTACTAAGTCACTTCAGTCGTGTCCAACTCTGTGCGACCCCACAGATGGCAGCCCACGAGGCTCCCCTGTCCCTGGGATTCTCCAGGCAAGAACACTGGAGTGGGTTGCCATTTCCTTCTCCAATGCATGAAAGTGAAAAGTGAAAGTGAAGTCGCTCAGTCGTGTCCGACTCTTAGCGACCCCATGGACTGCAGCCTACCAGGTTCCTCCATCCATGGGATTCTCCAGGCAAGAGTACTGGAGGGCTATAAAAACAGTCTATTAGTAAGAAAACTGTCTGTCTCAGGAATATTTCTTTTCGAAAACTAAAGGAATCAAAGCACTCTCCACTCAGAAATTAGCTAATTGAGAACAGAAGTAGTCTGCTCACAGCATCCATGCTGTTAACAGCCACTCATGTAGACATCTGTTGTTGTTCAGTTGCTTAGTCGTGTCTGACTCTTTAAGACCCCGTGGGCTGCAGCGCGCCAGGCTTCCCTGTCCCTCACTATTTCCCGGAGCTTGCTCATGTAGATCTAAAGAAGTGATTTGGAAAGGAAGATGAGGAAAGCTTTGTCCATGTTGAACTGTGGTACTTGCAGGCCATGTAGGAGATGTTACCTGAAAGACAAATAGGTCAACACTATAGAGTTTAAAGGAGGTTTGGATTTTGCTGTTGTTGTTCAGTCCCTCAGTCATGTCTGTTTGGAAGTATCAAATCTGGAGTGCCAGAACATGAAAAGTGAAGGTAATTACCCAGTTAATTGGCTACAATGAGTGGATAAAGGGCCAAGGGTGAAGTTCTGGTGTGCCCCAGTGTCAAAGAGCCCTGACACAGAGAAGGAGCACTTACTCATTCATTTGACAATTACTTGTGTGTCCGCTCTACCTGGCAGGAGCTTGGTAATGGAAAGACAAAGAAGACATAGTCCATGCCCTTTAGAAGACCAGTTATGAGCAGCCAAAATAAATTAAAGGAAAATAGGAGGAAGTAGTTAAGAGAAGACAAGGGAAGCAAGAGTTTCAAGTGTCACAGTGTTTAAATAAGATAAAGACAGAAAAATACTCTCATGGAATTGGCAATTAAAAAGTCTTTACTAAAAATGGTTTCTTTGCCATTGCTGCAGGGGAAAGCAAATTGCTTAAGGTGGCTAGTGAATGAGACATGAACTAATACACAGTGAGGGTAAACTACTCTTTCAAGGGGCTTGATAAACCACGAGATATGATGGGATGGAGGAAAGGGAGGAGGGCAGTGAAACACACATGGAGGTTTCTGCTTAAGATGAAGAACGCAATTGTATTTACAAACTGAGAGAACATTTAATATGGAGATGGAATTTGAATGTACAGGGCAATAAATGCTAATGCATGGAGCGTATTTCCCTGGATGGAGAGAAAGATGAGATCCAGAGCACTAATATAAGAGATTAACCTTTTAAACCACTTAGGAGGAGTGTTTTAACGAACAAAGGTTGGTAGGGGGAGAGAAAGATAAATACACATGCAAAAAAACAATTTAGAATAAATATGGGGAGGAACATGCTGGGCTGTCTGATTGAATCTTCTGTTTCCTGTTATGTTACAAGCAAGTTTCCCCACTGAGAGTGAAGGAATGGAGATGTTCCAGACCCTGAGGGAATGCAGAGTGGCTGAGTAGCTCCGCATGCCTTTTGGTGTTTTGTTTAGAAAATACTTTCTTGACATTGACCCTCAATGAGAACAGTGAACTAAAAGTTTCCACACACCCTTTGATATCAGGATTTTCTAGGGTTCACAGTATACCTCCTTAAGAAAGTATTGATCAGAGTTGAAAAAGGAGCTGAATAATGGTAGAGAGCAGCAATGTGAATGCAGTAATACAATAAAGAATTAACTATTTTTTAGGAGGTTATTTTAAGAGGTAAATATTCAGTAGCCTGGGGTTTGCACTAGGGTTTGTCCTCAAGTTCTCAACTCCAGTGTCTCATACTAACTTGCTATTAGTATCAAAGATCCAAAGTTTGACAATGGTGCAGTTTAAAGTTCATCACTAGGTAAACATCATTTCCACTCACTGGCTTTCCAGAAGTGTTTGGTTGAGTAGCAAAAAAAGGAGAGGATATTAGAGTCAACATGAAGAGAATGGTAAATAACTGAAGTCCCTTTCTGTGCTGTACTCATTAATGGGTGACTATCACTGTTGAACCTTTTACTGTTGCTAGATTATCAATTATTCAAAGTGCCTATCAGTTGTGATGTTGTAATCAGTTGTTTGTACTTTTAATTTTACACATGGATACATTTTTAATGCAGAAGGAAGCAAAGATAAATGAGGAAATTATGAGTGTTAGATCTACTTTGCAGCACACAAATGAGATTAATGCTCTGAACATTTCTGTTTGTAACAACAATTTTGATGATCAAATTAACAGCAGACAAAATAAAGCACAGGTGAAAATTTCAATACCCTATGTAGGTTAATGATAATAAATCCTGTGTGTGGATATTTTAAATTGAGATAGAGCTTATGCCACAAAATTACCCTTTTTAGGTGCAAAATTCACTGCTCTGTAGTATATGTGCATGCTCAGTTATGTCCACCTCTATGTCCAACCCCATGGACTGCAGCCTGCCAGGCTCCTCTTGTCCATGGAATTTTCCAGGCAAGAATACTGGAGTGGGCTGCCATTTCCTCCTCCAGAGGATCTTTTTGACCCAGGGATCAAACCTGCATCTCCTGTGTCACCTTCCAGGCAGATTCTTTATCACTGAGCCACCTGGGAAGCCTCAAGTATATTTTTACAAAATATTTTCACTACCTGAAGAAGAATCCCCAACTTATAAAGAGTAACTCCATATATTCCTTTTGTCTCAGTCCTTCTCTATGAGTTGGCCTATTCTGGACATTTCGTACGAATGGAATGATGCAGTGTCCTCCCATTCATCTCTTGTTCTGGTAACTTAGGTCCTCTTTCTTTTTTGCTTGGTCAGTCTGGGGAAAGGTTTGTCAGTTTTATTGATTTTTCTGAAAAACTAACTGATGGTTTGGTTGATACTTTCTATTCTCCATTTCCTTTATTTCTTCTATAGAGTTTATTATTTCCATTCTGTTTGCTTGGAGTTTAGTTTGTTCTTTTTTTCTTATGTTCTTAGAGTTTAGTTTGTTCTTTTTTTCTTACGTTCTTAAGGTAGATGATTAGCTAATTGATTGAGATATTTGAGATGTTTCTTTTTTTGATGTAGACATTTATAAAGGTGTTTGTAGCACTGCTTTAACTTCAACCTATTTCAGTATTTTGTGTTTTTATTTTCATTCATCTCAAATTATTTTCTAATTTTCCTTGTGATTTCCTATTTGATCCATTGGTTATTTAGGCATGTGATGCTTAGTTTCCACATATTTGTGATTTTCCCAAATTTCCTTCTATTATTGACATCCAATTTTATTCCTTGTGGTCAGAGATTATGTGTGATTTTAATCCTTTTAAATATATTGTTTCATGTCTAAAATATGGTCTTCATTGGATTATTCTCCATGTGCACTTAATAGGTATTCTGCCATTGTTAGATGGAATGTTTCATAGGTGTCTCTTAGATCTAATTGATTAATAGTATTTAATCAAGTTTTCTATATCCTTGATGATTTTCTGGGATGCTTGTTCTATCCATTATTGAATGTGAATTATTGAAGGTTTAACTATTATTGTTCAATGTCTAGTTTTCCTTTTAATTCTGACAGGTTTTGTTTTATATCTTATGTTTCCCTTATTAAATGCACACAGGTTTATAGTTGTCATATCTTCTTGATGGGTTGCTCATTTTATCATTATAAAATCTTTCTTCACATCTAGTAACACATTTCTATTGAAGTCTATTTTGTCTGATATGAGTAGAGTCACTCAACTCTTCTGATTATTGCTTGCAGGATATATCTTTTGCATTATTTTTTAATTTTTTATTTAAAATTTTTATTGGAGTATAGTTGATTTATAATGTTGTGTTAGATTCAGGTATATAGCAAGAGAATCAGTTATACATATACATATATCCACTGTTTTTCCCATGAAGGCCATTACAAATTATTGAGTAGAGTTCCCTGTACTATACAGTATGTCCTTATTAGTTATCTATTTTATATGTAGTAGTACATATGTCCAGAGAAGGCAATGGCACCTCACTCCAGTACTCTTGCCTGAAAAATCCCATGGACTGAGGAGTCTGGTGGGCTGCAGTCCATGGCGACGAGAAGAGTCGGACACGACTGAACGACTTCATTTTCACTTTTCACTTTCACGGCAACCCACTCCATTGTGCTTGCCTGGAGAATCCCAGGAATGGGATGCCGTCTATGGGGTCGCATAGAGTCGGACACGACTAAGCGACTTCACTTTCACTTTAAACTTTCCTGCATTGGAGAAGGAAATGGCAACCCACTCCAGTGTTCTTGCCTGGAGAATCCCAGGGACGGGGGAGCCTGGTGGGCTGCCATCTATGGAGTCACACAGAGTCGGACACGACTGAATCGATAGCAGCAGCAGCAGTACATATGTTAATCCCAGTCTCCCAATTTCTCTCTCCTCCTCCCACCGCTTATTCCCTGGTAACCATAAGTTTGTTTTCTATATCAGTGACTCTACTTCTGTTTTGTAAACAAGCTCATCTTTTCTAAGATTTCATGTGATATCATATTTGTCTTTCTCTAGCTCACTCAGTATGACCATCTCTAGGTCCATCCATATTGCTGCCAATGGCATTGTCTTGTTCTTTTTTATGACTGAATAGTATTCCATTGTATATATGTACCACATCATCTTTATCCATTCCTCTATTGATCACCATTTAGATTGCTTCCATGCCCTGCCTACTGTAAACAGTGCTGCATTGAACATTAGGCTGCATGTATCTTTTGAATTATGGTTTTCTCCAGGTATATGCCTAGGAGTGGGGGTCATATAGACCAATCAACAGGATAGAAAGTTCAGAGATAAAGCCCTACCAAAAGTAGTTAAGAAAAACAAAAAAGAACTTACAAGTTACTAATATTAGCAATGAGAGATAGGTGATGACTACAGATCCTGTAAACATTAAAAGTATAAAAAGGAGTCCCTTTTCTACCACAATGCTCCCCTCCTGCTGCTGCTTCTCTGACCTGTGCAGCCCCACCCCCTGCCCTTAGAAATCATGATGCTCTCCTCCATTTTGGAACTGGCTCTTAATTTTTGAATAGTGTGTAATATTTAGGGGATTTTGCTAGAAAAATCTAAAGAGGAAAGGCAGGACTACCAGATTGGAAATTTCCTGGGCATTTGTGGTAGATTTAAATGGCCAGATTCTCCCCATTTCTATACACACACTCATTTGCAACATGCCTTTACTTCTTCTCCCACCCAGATACAGAATCTATTTCTCCATCCCTTGCATCTGGGCTTAGCATGTAGCTGCTTTGGGAAATGGGGCATTCACAGAGGTGACAAGCAGTAGCTTGCACACTGGGGCTTACTCTCTTGTGTTCTTGCTGCTGCCACATGAATAAGCCTGGGCTAGCCTGAGGGATGATGAGAGACATGTGGCCTAATGATCCCCACCACTCCAGCCAACAACCTGGCAACTGCCAGATATGTCTGTAATGCTGTCTTAGATCACCTAACCTCTAGCTGACCCATCAGCTGACCGTGGGTGCATAAGCCAACCAGATAGAGATCAGCTAAGTCAGGCCAGATCAAACCCAGTCAACTAATCATAAGTTAATTAAACTAGTTTCAAGCCATGAAGTTTTGGGGTGGCATGTTATGCAGCAAAAGGTAAGTACAGGTTCTCAGTCGTATGTGACACTTTTGTGGCCTCATGAACCCTGCCAGGCTCCTCAGTCCATGGGATTGAGTCCATTTCCTCCTCCAGGGAATCTTCCCAAAGCAGGGATTGAATCTGTGTCTCTTGAGTCTCCTGCATTGGAAGGCAGATTCTTTACCACTAACAGCTAACTGAAATAGCATTAAAAATATTCAATTGTTTTTCATGATTAGTTTAGCAGACAACTACTGAATGCCTTGTGTAAGGCCTTCTGCTAGGCACAGGGATTCAAAGCTAATTAAGACATGGTTTCTGCCTAGAGGGTAGATATCAGCAAATGACAGTGCAGTGTAATGAATACTGAAAAAAAAGATACAATTTTTTAAAAAAGTGGATGAGAACATAGATGAGGGCAACTCATTGGCTTGGGATGGTCTATGAAAAAGCAGGTGATATCAGAACTGGATCCTTACCAAGCATCTGAAGTTTACGAAAAAATTTGGAGGCCATCCTAGGCAAGACTTCCTTGGTGTCTCAGACAGTAAAGAAATCTACCTGCAGTGCAGGAGACCTGGGTTCAATCCCTAGGTCAGGAAGATCCTCTGGAGAAAGGAATGGAGAATTCTATGGATAGAGTCCATGGGGTCACAAAGAGTCAGAGAGCCAGACACACCGAGCAACTAACAATTTCCCTTTTCATTGTAGGCAAAAGAAGCATATGTAAAGGCTCAGAGATGTGAAAGGATATAAACTGTTTGAGAAATGGTGCAGAAATGTAGCCTACAAGAAGACAGATTATGATGATTAAGTAATGATTAAGGAAATCTGGGTCAAATAACCTCTTTGATAAGAAGTCCTAGCTATTGTAGAAATATCACAAAATTGATAAATCATGAAAGTAAAAAATCACAACAAATTGAGTATGAATTATCACAATTATTTCCCTTCCTCCTAGTCTTTGACTGTGGACCTCACTGCAGGGTGTAAGTGGACCTATTGTGGTGTAAGTCTCCTTTTGTCTACCCCATTTATCTTAACAGTTTAGATCATACTGGCAGCTTCAGTCTATTCAGCTCATTTAATTATACTTATTGCTCAAGTTGGAGCACACCTGTGCCTTAGTTGGCATATATACCCCCAATCATGAGATGCACAGTTATTTGTGAATTTAACTTTTTTAACATCAATTTTAATCAACACTTTTTCAGAGTCAGCTCTTTAGAACACAATGGAAAGTAAATGGCTTAAAGTAACCTAAAAATACCTCCTTTCTAAAGTCGTGAAAACAAACCTGTTAATAAATGCATTCCTCAAGTAGTAGACTCTTTGGAATCATGTGTATTTTACTGTACTAAAGAATATGTCTTTCGAATTTGAGGAAGATATATATGAAGAACACTTAGAAGTGCCTGAAGTCTTTCCTTTTCTGGAACTTATCCACCTGTCCGTGTATCTGGCTTAGTTACCACATACACAGTAGTCATAGGAGGAGAAGGAGGAGGAAGCAGGTAGTACTAATTCATGAGGCATGTCATAACCTTCCAGAATTCAGCCGACACAGTGCCTGGCATCAGCACTCAAGAAATTCTTGTTTAATGAACAAACACAGACAAACAGTTCGATTTCTCCAAACACAAAGTGAGAAATTAAATCATTAAAATCCCTACTAATCCCAAGATTCAGGTATTTTCCCACAAGACAATTCAAAATACAAAATGTATACACATCAGTTCAATTTATTAGTCTTATCTAATACATCAGTGTATTTGCTCTTTAAAAGGAACACAAAATATAAAACTATAAAAAATGACCATGAAAATTATACACATTTTTTCAAAGCATGATTTTATATACGGATCTTTAAAAAGTGTGATTGATTTGTGCCGCAAAGAATCAATAGAAAATGTAAAAGGTGAAAAATGAACATGGATGCCAATACTCCCTGTTAACAGTTCTTTAAATATAAGAAGAATTAAGATGAATTACAATTTTATTTCTGCTGCTGTCAGCAGTACTTCTGTGATGGAATTCATGAATTTCACCAGGACTTTAAACTGAATAAATGTTACATTACTAACACTGTTATTTGATTCTAAACCACAGCTTGAGCATGCACACTTGAGAACACTTTACTTTTTGGCTTTAGTAATGACTTGCAAACACTCCCTCTTTTTAAAAACACTGGGGTAAAATACACATAAATTTACCATTTAAAAATGAACAATTTAGTAGCATTCAGTACATTCACAGCATTGTGTGATCCACAATGTTTTGTCCTAGAATATTTTTACTATTGAAAGGAAACCAGTACCCAATCAGACAGTCACTTCCTACTATTCCCTCTGCACAACCCTTAATCTTATTTCTCTCAATGGAATTGCCTATTCTGGATTATTTCATATAAATGGAATTGAATCCTACAACATGGGGCCTTTTGTGTATAGCTTCTTTCGCTTAGCATGTTTTTCAAGAAATACCATACCCTTTTGCAATTAAAATAAAGAAAACTATGTCAATCAGAAAGAAAAGAAGATACTTTGGAAACTAAATGACATCTGAGGTAAGTTAACAAGTCAGTGCAATTACCTCTCAGAATGCAATTCAAGTTTTCAGGATTGATTGGTGCTTAAACACTGCTCCGATGAACAATACATCTTCAACACTTTAAATGCAGCATAAAAGTCTTTAGAATTCATATCCACTGATTTAGTAATCATTTAAAGCAACGTATTTCATATGTCAGAGTTTTTAATCCTAGACTACTGGAATGTTGTAGGCAATCAAAACTATTCATTTCAAATCTCTAATAGGTTAACAGCTTTTTAAAGTTATTGGTTGATATAAAAGACATCCAGTTGACATAATTAAATATTCACTGGGTAATTTTACTCTTGAACAGATGTAGTAACCCATTATTGTTTCTATTTCTATGACTTGACTTCTTTTAATCAAATAATGTGATGAAACTTGAATACTGATAATTCTTCAACCCTACAAACTTGTGAGCTTTAAAAGAAGACTTTAAAAAAAACTAAGTTACTTTATCAAATCTGAACTTTCTTGACCAAGTGACAAAACATAGGCTGATCAGCAAAAGTTTCTGAAAACTCTATGTGCTTAATCTGGGTTTTTTGATCACCTGATCAGAAAATTGAAGTCATAGGATAAAACAAGAAACAATGGCAATTAATATGGAAAGAAGACTTCAATGGGAAAAAAAAAAAATCTAGGACAACAAAAGGCAGGATCTTCTTTTTTCAACTTTAATCTTTTGAACGAGAACAAATTATTGCTCCTGTTCTTGTATTAGACCACTGAATAAGAATTTAATAGTGTTACTCTCTGACTGGAAGGGGTATAGAAAGCTATCTAACTCTAGTCAGTTCCTCCACCACAAGGATGAAACAACACATATATCTACCTATTTACCTGTTTGAAGATCTGAGTAAAAAACTCTAATAATTTGTATTAGAAAAAGGGAAAAATTAAACCTGATAAATTTGCTTTTACTGAGAAAGGACAATTTGACCTGGTTAGTCAGTTAGTCTTAAAAGAGTTCAACAGAAATGCAGTTTTCTTTCTTTCAAACAAACAATTAAACACCACTACTACAACTCAGGTACTGGAGGATCATTTCTTATCATATTTACAAGCAAACAGGTTAATAATACGATTGGGGGATGCTTAAAATTCTACTGGTGTTAGTGAAAAAGAAACAGATTTCCATTACTTCTGCTGTCAGTTTGCTTCAGAAAATGCTTTTCTTCATAGTAAATAAGATGCTTCAGTACAGCATGTCAAAAATAAAAAATTATAAAATAGGAGATTCATCAATGAATTTTATTGTATTTCTACAGAGCATGTTCATGCATCATCCTTGTATGTAACTCGTTTCTACGTAGTTTATTAAATTAATTTAAAATCACTCCCCACATAACACATTGGAATGTCGAACATTCTGAATACAAAACGTCAGTTTTGAAATGTCCTAAGGTAAAACAGCACTTCAAGATGTATCTCCATTAGTATATCTCAACATGTTGTTTATTAAAATATACTTGGCCGATTTATGGAGATTTCATATACAAATAAATATATGTATAGACAATACATTTACAGAATTTTACAAATCACAGATGCAGCAAAATACTCCTGAAAACTCAGCAAAAGACTATATTTTTGCAAAGGATTTTCAGAGCAGCATTCTGCACTTGATTTCTATTAATACTTTGTTTCCTTTTGGTATTACCCAATAACTCATTCTAAAACACTTGTTAGGAATCAAATATTCTATGCAACGATATTTTCCAAAATAATTTCCCTACATCTGAATGTCCCTTCTCTTTATGCATTTGTAAACAACTGTGTCAGAACACATTGCTCTCACTCTAATACACTCATCAGTACCTAGGTTTTTTCATCCATACAATGCTAACTTAAAAGAAAGGTCTTACCTTTTGAACTTACTTAGTGCTTTTAAATCAAGGAAAAACAGTGTAAAAGATGACTTTAAAGGAAACTGTTCTTCCTCTTCCTTTATTTTACTTAAAAAGGACTTTACTAGTTGGCCTTTACTTTGTACACCTTATACTTTTTTGTTCAGAAATCAGATTTATATCAAAATCTTAAAAATATCACTGAATTACTTTAACCACAATGGATGAGTCACTGATAAACTGATTAAAGGCATGACTTACACATTCTTGCTTCCAAGACCTCACAGGCTTGTCAAAACTGCAAAGAGCTACATTTAGTTAACCAGCTAAATATACATCAGAGAAATTATTTCCATCAGAAGGCTCTGTCCAGCCTTTTGAAAGAATGAGGGATTTCTTTCTACTGTAATTCTTAACACTCACCTCTACAGGTTCCAATTAATCACTTTCCAGTGTGATGTGTCATGCATGATATATTTTTTAATGTTTCCAAAACTATCCCTTAGAAAATTTAAAAAATAAACTGTCTTTTTAGACTGGGATGCAAAACATGAAATCATGTTTTGCTTCTAAACACCAACACCTACATACAGATTGCCAGAAATTAAAAATCTATTAGCAGTGTTGTTGAATAAACTACCAAATCTGCAAGGATCCCAATCTTCAATGTTAAAGGATAGTTAATAATAGTAACAATATTCTTGGGACATGTAGCACAGGGTCAAAGACCAAAAGAGAGTCAGTATTACTGATAAATCAGAAACCCAATCTTTAATACCTCTTATTGATAGCACTGAAAGAATTACTACAGAATTCTTTTCAAATTTAATCCAGTATCTTTTTATATCTACCCCATTTATCCTAGAAATCTAATATGTTCACGAGTCTACAATCACTAAACAAGAGAATGAATGACGATAAGCTAACTGTTAGTGCTAATAAACAATCTGCAATTTACTTCGACCAGAAGAAACACTAGTGAAACACTAGTAATAAGTAAATTTAAAATACTAGTAAATACTAGCTTTTTAAAAAATGTCCAACAATCATGGTACCCAATGTATTAATATTTGTCATATGGCTGTAAGATCAAGACAACATATATCATTAAATTTAATCACTTAAGTAATACTAATAAATTACTATTACTCTTAATTTTGGGACTATACATGTAGGTACATACACACATGTATCTGTTCTAACAACGTATTACTCACGAGAAAACTGGGCATGTCCCAGGCTTTCCTCTAAATTCTCACGTTACCATGCATCAGAATCCTCTGGGGAGGCCTTTGTTACAAGACTACTGGTTCCCACCACAGAGTTTCAGATGCTGTAAGTCTGTGAAAAGGTCCAAAAATCTGCATTTTGAACAAATTCCCAGGTGATGCTGATGGTCAAGGGACCATACTTTGGGAAACACTACTCTTAAGTGATCTGTGAACCTCAGAAGCTAGAGTGAGGGAGAGAGAAGGAAAGAGGGACAGAGAGGGGGGAAAGAGAGGGAGAGAGAGAAAGAGGCAAGGACGGAGGGAGAAGGGGGAAAAGAAAGGTTGAGATTAAGCTAATAGGCAGTTCTGGGGATGAAGGCAGAGGAGAAAAGTGAATTCAGGTATTTCCTTCCTTCCTAATACTTGCCTTTATCTTGCTGGCTAGCAAAGACTAAGGAATCAATAAAGACCTCAAATGACAACATACTTGGCCAACACACAAACCTTTTCATGCTTAAAAGGCTAGACAGATTGTTCCCACTACAAGTTTTAGAAAAATACTATTGCCAGAAACTCTTCAGCCATTCAACAGCCCCAGGTGGGGCTACTTTAAAGAAGACACTGAAGGGGCAGAGAAAGCTAACTATTGAGTTTTCCGTATTAAATAAAAATAGTAATAATGTTCACCATTAAAACATGGGTGAGCAATGATAATCATCAAGCAACTCCTATAACATGCAGAAAACCGCACTATAGAAACAGTATGACTGTGTCTCAACTTTGTCAAACAAGGATGAATATTTTAAATGTAGGTTTTTTTCAAGTTACTGAGCCATATAAAGGAAAATATTAATTTTATTAGAACTTGAACAAATACTACACAAAGAAAACATTTTAACAAAATAATATGGTGGCATAACAAACAAAAAGAAAACAGCCAAAGATGTGTAAAAGAAAATAAAAGGTGAAAAATGGTAAATATCTCTGGATCTAGTGTGAAAATAAGGCGTCTAAACTTAAACGAACAAGGATTTTTAAAAAGCACAACCATAAAACAAAAAGTTAATGTTTGTGCTATCCTAACCAGACATATTCTTCAGCAAAACTTCAAGAGGCAGAATTATATTTTACAGTATTTGATATCTTACTTCTGACTTTTTCACAGAAATAGACTGTTTATGTAATTCAAATCTCACAGTTCAAAATGATAGTTTAAGTACTGAGAAATAAGTATTCTACTAGTTAAAATGACAGGTGAGGCAAAACAACTGATTAGTCTTCAATGCTGTATTTTTCAACTGTAATAAGGACTTGATCCAACCAAATCAGGTTTTAAGCAATTCAGAATTCTTTTGTAATGCCCAAAGAATGCCTCTTCCCAGCCCGAATGCCATATATGGGAATCAAGAATCTAGTTAACAATAGAGCACTCTTAGGGACAAAAGTAGGAAGAGAAGACAAAACAGAGTTTTGAAATTTTATATATAACAATGTAATTTGTAACCATTTCAGACTACCAAATGCCAGAAGTTACCTAAATTATTTAAGTACATGTCCCCATCTTTGCCATTTATTTCTTAATACTGATATATTCATTTTTTAAACTGACCATATCAGGTTAATGATAGCATAAATCGATTTGAAAACTATAATCAAATACCTCAAGAACAGGTCCTTGAAGATATTTCTGTTAAATTTTGATTTTTACATAAAGGTGCAATTCTTAACTTTTTTGGTAGAGAAGTGTATGGAATATTAACCTGGAAATGTTTTAAAGAGATTGTCAACCAAGACAGGCTTCTCTGCAGTTCATGATTGTCATCTTAAAAGGACAGCAAATGGCACATTTTTACATGTCTTAAAACAACATAATTGTGATTTTTATAAACACCAAAAGGCAAAAATTTTAAACACTTCTGAAAAAGGTTAAGCCCTTTGCACTGTGAATATCTGAAATTTATTCACAGAACATGCCCAACTCAAACTTAAAATGGGGCATACAGTCAGTTGTCCCTCAGTGTCTGCAGAAGATTGGTTCCAGGACTCCCTGCAGTACCAAAATTCACAGATGTTCAACTGCTTCATATAAAATGGCACAGTATCTGCACATAACCCATGCACACCTCCCATACACTTTATAGCATCTCTAAACTATTAATAGTACCTAATGCAAAGACTGAAGGCAGGAGAAGGGGATGACAGAGCATGAAATGGTTAGATGGCATCACCGACTCGATGAACATGAGTTTTAGCAAGCTCCAGGAGTTGGTGATGGACAGGAAGCCTGGCACACGTTGCAGTCTATAGGGTCGCATAGAATCAGACAAGACTGAGCGACTGAACTGAATGTAATGAAAACACCATGTAAATAATTGTAAATATAATGTAGTAGTAGTGTAATGTTAGTTGTTCAGTCATGTCTGACTCTTTGCGACCCCATGTACTGTAGCTTGCCAGGCTCCTCTGTCCATGGAATTCTTCAGGCAGGAATACTGGAGTGGGTGGCCATTTCCTTCTCCAGGGGATCTTCCTGATCCATGGATCAAACCATGTCTCCTGCATTGCAGGCAGATACTTTACCGTCTGAGCCACCAGGAAAGCCCAAATATAATGTAAGTGCTATGTAAATAGTTGAAGATGAGTGGCAAATTCAAGTTGTGTTTTTTGGAATTTCATGGAATTTTTTTTTTCCAAACATTTTCCATCCTTTGATTGAATCCATGGATATCCAGATATGAAGGGTCGACTGTATTTTCTTCTCTCCAAATATCAAATTCCTAGCAAATATATACAATTTCAAATTAAATTCACAGGCTTTTTTTGGGTTTGATTTTGCTTTAACCTGTCATGTAACATATTGCTATGAGTCTTTGGATGTGGCATCTAATCAAAAAAAGGTGCAAATGGTAACTCTCTGTATGAGAGGTGTAAACACAAAAGGAGACAATATTTTTGTGGATTATTTTTAAAACACGATAAATGGCATTATCAACATCATTCACGATTTAAATATTATGTTTACATTACAGATCATTTCCATATCAACAATTATGTAACGGGAACACTAGAAAATAAAAATTTTATAATGTTTTTATGCAGTGCTTAAGCAACTGAATGTTTTATCTGAAGAGCCTATGATGTAAAAATCAGAATCAAAGTTTTGCTTTTTGAATGCATGGGTTGTAACCCACAGAAAATGAGGAGTAAATTGTTTGGTCAGGATCTTGTTAGTTTAAGAAGCAAAAAATGTAAGAACCAAAATATGCACACCATTAAAAATACTAATTCTGAAAATTATGTAGCCAAAAATTAAATCACCCTGTCCAGCAAGTTCCAAAAAATTCACACATTTCAAATATTAAGGCAACTTTTTCCCAACTAATCAGTACTTTATAAAAATATATGTCAC
This sequence comes from Bos indicus, assembly GCF_029378745.1. Classification (NCBI taxonomy): domain Eukaryota; kingdom Metazoa; phylum Chordata; class Mammalia; order Artiodactyla; family Bovidae; genus Bos; species Bos indicus. The sequence continues at coordinate 83,224,483 of NC_091768.1, forward strand.
TTCAAAACATTATATACATAGTGACAATAAATTTAGCTAGTTGTAATCTTTAATACATTAATAAGGTGTCACATATTACAAAGAAATTATACTAGGAGCTTGCATGTATGTGCAAGTGGAATTTGACTTTTTAAAGTACAGGTTTTAAAACTGAGCGAAGTGAACGTCCTTCTTTAGTGAGTTCTCGTGTCACGCACATACACGGCAGTGGGATCGCTTCCTCCCGCTTCTCTACAATGTTGTAACTGCACTTCTTCAGGTGGTCAGCCATGCTCAGGATGTCAGCAAACTTCCATTCATCGACAGAACAAAATGCAGTACTGAATCGCCATACCTAGAACAAAATTCTACTTCAGATTTAAACCAGCCAATTTATAAGAATTAAAACATGTTTCTTGCTCGAACTACATTCATTTCTGTTATAAGAAATAAGTTTCAGGTGGCTTGCTACAAAATTCGTTTTGATACAAATCTTTTTATTAAATATTTATAAGATAACTTCTATGACATTATGACTTTAAGAAATCTAATAACAAAAAAGAAAAAAACTTAGCATTAAAAAATCATATCCAACCTAGCTCATTAAGCAAGTTTTAATTTCTATAGAACATTTAGAGTCACTTCCTAAAATAACATATACTGTACTAGATTTTCATCCTACCCAAAGGACTATGTATATAGGAGATATTGATAATACAAGTGTTTTTTCTCCAAAAAAATGTCCATTACACCATATGAAGTATACTAAAAAACACTCTAGGATACTGTGCAGAGGAACCTTTCTCTTCACTATGTATAAATAGTAAAGGCATTTAGTAATACTGACGAATACAAGTACTTCAATGTTTTTGGAAATTTTTATAGAACTTTTTGTAAAATGAACAGTTCTTAATTCCATATCATTATAGAATGCATTTCTGGGAAAAAATGCACCTAAGAACTTTTGGAGAAGGCTTTCTTGACAAGATAAGGTCTGAAGAATAAGCAGGATATACCAAGGAGATGACGATCACAAGCTCCAGAAACAGGTTCCCAGGTCTGAATCCAAGGACAAGTTACTTAACCAGTTTTTTTTAATCCATAAATAGGGACAGTAGATTAAATAAACTAATAAAAGTGCACACCATCTACACATTTCAAGCATTCAAACGGACGTTTCAGGGACAGTGTACTCAAACACCTTAAAGCAAGAAGAAAACATTCAACAACTACTAGTAAATTCCATGGCTGGAATGGAAACTGAAGAGGCAACTAAGGACAAAATTATGAAAACTCTTAAATGTTTCATTAAGGAATCTGCCCCTAACCCAGGGCAATGGACAGACATTTTAAAAGTGTTTAAGCACTACAGCGTAAGAACTGTATTCAAGAAATTATTTACCACTCTACGTCTTCTACAGGCAATATGTTGGAGAGGGACTCAGTTGGAAACAGAAGCCCAGTAAGGAAGTGGCTGCTATAGTAACCCAGAAGAGAGCGGCAGGCAGGACCAATCAGGGAAACAGCAGTAGAAAAGGGAAGTGAACCTGAGGGACGTCAAGAAGAGGGACAGCAGAACTGTGTGAATACCAGGAGAAGGGAATAAAGGGGGGAAAGGGGCTAACCTTAACTCCCAAATTCCTAGTTTAGGCCACTTAAGAGATGCTAATGCAACTTTCTGAGATTAAGAGGGGTAGAGAAATGGAGTAGGCTGGATAAGCTGAGTTTACTGAAGATAATCAAATGGAGATGTCCAGTAGGTGCCTATATATAATGACCTGGAATTCAGAGGAGAAAATGGCCAGGGATATACACATGTAAGCAATTTGTATAAATGATGGCAATTTAAACTCCACGAGTAGATGACATTTTCTGTAGTGACAGAATCCCCAGAAAATATTTCACCTCATAGATCAATACTAGTGGGCAAGGACAAAAAGGGACCATGCTCTGAGTGTCCCAGCCCAACGGCAGAAATACACCAAATCATGTAGTAAATGAAGACAAACACATGCTCACATATACACAGCAACTATGAAATTTTCTACATAAAATAATTAACGTGCTCAGTTACTGGTCAAAGTTTCAGGAGAGCACAGAAGCAGATGCAAAATTCTCAAAAACTGGAGCAATGAAAAAAAAACAAAACAAAACTGGAGCAATGAGTAAAAATAAGAGAAAACCTAAGGGTGGTAAAAACAAAGTACCCAGAAATATGACCCCTGTTCAACCAATATGAAGGTTATTAAAGTTTTTTGTACTTTATGAAATCAAAGTTTCATTTTATAAATGCTCTAAAATGAAAAAACACTTTCAATCAAAGACAGTTGTAATGCCTTCTAGTTTCTACTGGATAGTGCCTCAAACAGAAGCTGGCAAAAATAAGATATCACACAAGGAAAATGGTGGAGCTAGGCTTTGTTCCCAGACCTGCCTAAATCTCCTGGTCAAGCTTCCAATCTTCAACACACCCTTGTTCCGTGCTAAACCCACAGTCCCCACCACCACCAACAAATCCTACTGCCTTTATTTCACTGCAAGCCATCTCCACATCCATCCATTTTGTTTTCTATATCCCAAATTGACACTGTCAAACTGTGGTGATACAGAAGAAGATTCTTAAGAGTCCCTTTGACTGTAAGAAGACCTAATTAGTCAATCCTAAAGGAAATCAACCCTGAATACTCATTGGAAGGACTGATGCCAAAGCCCCAATACTTTGGCCACTTGATGTGAAGAGACAACTCACTGGAAAAGATCCTGATGCTGGGAAAGACTGAAGGCAAAAGGAGAAGTGGGCAGCAGAGGATGAGATGGTTGGATGGCATCACAGACTCAATGGACATGAATTTGGGCAAACCCTGGGAGATAGTGAAGGACAGGGAAGCCTGGCCTGCTGCAGTCTATGGGGCTGCAATGTGTCAGATGCAACTTAGGGACTGAACAACATACCCCAAATACTCCACTGGTCACCTGCTAGTAGGAGACTTTTTTTTTTCATGTCTCCTTGTTTAAGTTTTACTTGTAACAACCAAATTCTAAGAAAGAAAGGGCTAAGAATGTACAGAAGCTGCCAACTGCAAGCAATTAAAAAGAAACCTTCTCCTTGATTCCTCCATCATCCTACAGTGCAAATGTTTCAGATGGAGCCCAAATTAGAAAGAAGGTGGTTAATATGGACTCAAGCAAAGGGAGTTGTTTCAGAAGAAGTAGGAACAGAACCCCTCAACTGAAGAACTACAAGTGGCCTCTGTCATATGACATTAGAATCTAGTTCTAGGATGTCTGCAGTAAATATGTGATTATGACTAACAATTCTAACAATGTATTCACATTTTTATTAATTATCTTTATAAAAAAGTTTGTCATCATACTGAATTATTTTTAAGGATGGTCAATTTCACAATGGGTTTCCCAGGTGGCGTTAGTGGTAAAGAACCTGCGTGTCAGTGCAGGAAACATTAAGAGACACAGGTTTGATCCCTGGGTCAGAAGATCCCCTGGAGGAGGGCACAGTAACCCACTCCAGTACTCTTGCCTGAAGAATCCCATGGACAGAGGAGCCTGGCGGGCTACAGTCCATAGGGTCACAAAGAGATGGACATGACTAAAGCAACTTAGCATGCATGCACGCAATTTCACAACAAGGATGATCAATTTCACAGCAACAACATTATTAACTGCCTATTATATGTCAAATATGGGGTTGATACAATTAAATGACACCAACCTTTTCTTTTATCTGCCATGACGAATTTCCTTCTGGATACTTCTTTTTCCCCCACTGAAGTATGACCATTCCACGAGACTGGAGAAGACTGCCACACACATCCCTCATTAACTTGGATACACATGAGAGCTGGCATAAGCTGAAGCCATCGAGAAATCCTGCAATATGTTGCAGGACTTCAAAAGGAAGACTACTTAGATGGTCACTATGTAAACCCAGCACACAGTTTCTAGCAGGCTCTACTAACACTGTAGATACAGACGGCTGAACTCCAAATGACCGCAAATGGTGGTCATGTATAATCTTTGCTCCTTGTGTTGATGGACAAAATCTACGCTGTGAATAGGTACAACCATAATATGCTAAAGGACACCTCTGTTCCATCCAGCCATTGAGTCCAGCATGAATGTCACCATGCACGTTCTTAAAATGTGATGAAAATTCTTTTCTTCTAAATAATTGTCCACAAACAAATGTAAACATTGGACGCTGCTTGGGCTGGTACCTAGCGACACATTCCAATACTAAGTCCAGCCCCAGTGTCTGAAAAGGGCTTGGATTTGAAAGCTGTGGGTTGGCATGATCACAAGCTGAAGCTGAAGCTATTTCCCCAACCATTGTATCTGTAGCTAAAATGGTAGATGGAAGTGAAAAAGTCTGAGTCCCAAAGTCAACATGATAAACATCAGCCATGCGACTATCAGATATACCCCTCCCACCTGGAGAATCTCCTAGACAAAACAGTAATGCTGCTGTGATTAGATCTATTCCTTGGAGACCCATTGGATCTTCCGCAACTTCCAAATCTGATGTATCTACTGCTTTATCTTCCTTTGGTTTAGACCAACATGAATTCGAAAGAAATTTGAATGAAGGAGGGTGACTGAAAGATAAGACATCCACATTCCGTAGGTCCCCTAAGTCTACTTTTTTCCAACACAAGTCTTCATCATCATCTGGCACGAGGATATGCTGAACCGTGCCATTAGGCAAAGCATTAGGTGGTATTACTTCCCGAACTTGTGCTGCTACTAAAAGTGAACTAGAAGGTTCTGAAGAGCCACCTGATGCTACACATTCTCCATTTGTTAAGTTACTTTGTTTTGAGTCAGTATGTAAATCCTGGTTCTGCTCAATGACCTGTGCACATATATCTTCCAAAGGAAAGCCATTACAAAGAGCAGAAGTGCCATAAGAACTGGCATTAAAGTCACATAATAAATCACTTGAACCATTTTGTTCCAACTGGGCATTCTGACTCGTGTCCTTATGGTCAATTCCACCTACTGCTCCCATCTCATCCTCATAAAGATGGTCCTGGTCTTTCTGGTTTCTATTCTGTAAGCCTTCCCTGGCTTTTTGCTCTTCATTCATTTCATTTAGGGAAGCACAAAGACTCGTACTTAGCATGCCAATGTCTCTTGTAGCAGTATTCAGAATATCTAAAGCAGCAGCCAAACTTCGGGTTGTTTCAACAGTAGCTTGATAAAGTGCACCATAAGATTCTTCATCAACTGACACCAAACCATTAGTATGTGGTATTTCTGAGACACTTGGTTTAACTGAGATCTGTTCTCTAGGTTCTGACACTTTATCAGTTGCTTTTGACATCATGGTGGCTACTTTGAGAGATTCTAAGAGCATCCGTTGGTCTTGAAGGGCCAAGGCCATGTCTAATTGTGCCACTTCATCAACATCTCTGCTTAGATTTTCATATGATTTCCGGTCTGCATAACTAACTGGCCATCGGTTCCATTCCATGGTACAGCACACCACACTTGCAGGGCACGTTTCTAGATGTTCAGCAACTTTATTTCGAGCCATTGTAAATGGACATCCAAAGTCACTATTTAAGCAAGGCACTCGTTCAAATGGACATAAAAGTCGATGCTCATCAGCCTTACATGCATGGAAAACTGCTCCACAAACCAATGGACAACCAATCAAGTCACAGGAAATCCCAGGCTCTGGTCTTGTCATACATCGTCTACTGACACAATTAACGCAGTGCGAATGCTGCAGCTCCTCCTCCATGATGGCCAGTCCAGCTCTGGTTATTGAGATGGAAAAGAAATAAGATGTTAGGCAAAAAGCAGTTGGTTTTTAAAACAATGTTTTAAGAATAAAAATCAAATCATGAAGGTATATTGGCTTATACGGAATGAAATATATACAATAAACATTTAACGAGTTTATTTTACATATAATTGATCTATCTTGAACCGACTTAAGAAATCAACTCAAGAAGTCAAAAATTCATTTTTACATAACACATAACAATCTGCTCAAAAGGCCAAACGTTTCAAAATATAATACTTAAATTCTAGTACATTGTTTAGTATATAAATTAATGTCAAAAACAAGTTAATACATATTTAACTTCCAGATTTCAGAGAACACTTGTATCTTTTTACATTTTAATTAAACTGATTATAATGTACCCCACATTGCACAGACCTCATCATATTCCTAAAATAATCTAAATTTCATGAAAATACTTAACTAGCATCTGATTAGAAGTTTTCTTTATATTCTTTCTAAATACATAAATTCAGATTTCAGCTATTGACCTCTCCTTCTACATATGCCTTAAGAAATTCTCTAACAAATCAAGAGAGTAAGCCTTATTATTAATAAAACATAGAGGGCACTTAACCAAAAAATATAAGTTCTAGCTCCAGTTCTGTGACAGTGGGCAAATCACTTACTTCTGAGGGCCATGGTTTCCATTCTCAACACTTATTTATTGCTTAACTGCCATGTACCATGTGTTTGGTATGGCAATATAAAGATTAGGAGACACAGTGCCACTTTTCAAGGAGCTACAGCACAAGATCAGAGATGAAAGTAAAGTCATGCCACTTTTTAATATGATTAACACGACAGAGAAAATAATCAATACGAGAAGAGAGTAGAGAAGAATTCACAGCAGTCTTGAAAGATGAGAAGTCTTAAGCATAGGAGGGTAGGGTTAGAAAGGAAGAAGGGTATTCAATGCTGAAGTAACAGCATATGCAAATACAGAACGCAAAAACTGGCAAAACATGCTGAGGGGCCCTCAAGTCTCCCAGTGTTGTTGGCTCACAGGTGACATGCAAAGTACCTGTGAGAGATGAGGCCAGACAGGAATAAGACAGATCACGGAAAGTGTGCTGTATGTTATTCTAAAGCGTTCAGACTTCAAGTAGTTAGAAACCACTGAGGATTTTAAGCAAAGAAATAGCAGCCATAAAATAACATGAAAGGATTACAGATAACTAATGGTTTTCCCTGCTTTTATCAAGAAAAGTTTTATACACAGAGAAAGCAATGCCACAATACACCGATTTAAATTATAATTACTAAGCCTATTCAATGTCTTCTTTTCTGTAAATCTTCAACTCCTTTAATGGCTTGTTCCTATTAGCAGCAAAAACTTAGAAGACTATTTCTTCTTTAAACCCTAAGTAATAAAGCAGTATCTTGCTTTTGCTACTACGTTGTTCCTATTCACTCAAGCTTTCAAAAGAAAAGCAACAAATAAACAAAGCCTGTTAACGTCCCATGTACTCTTCAGCCCTCTAACATGGCTTTATTTTTACAACCACTCATTAAAACCGCTGCATCAAGATTCCCAGTGCTAAATTCAAAGGGCATTTTTTCTAGACCTCATCTTTTTAGCCATTACATCACTTTGTTGACTAATTCCTCCTCCTTTCCGAACTACTATCTTTCTTTAGTTTCTATGATCTCACATTTCCCTGCTTTTCCCCCTATTTCTGGTTATTCCTTAATCTTTTCTTCTAAAATATTTCTCTTCTTCAAGGATCCATGTTCTTTCTGGTTCAATCTATACATTCTCCCTGCTTTTCCCCCTATTTCTGGTTATTCCTTAATCTTTTCTTCTAAAATATTTCTCTTCTTCAAGGATCCATGTTCTTTCTGGTTCAATCTATACATTCTCCCAGGGTGCTCTCAATTTCTCACAAGCTTCAATTGCCATTTATATGCTGAAAACTTATCTGTACCTCCTGCCCAGATCCCTCGTCCAAACTTCAGATCTCTACAGCTACGTACTTACTATATACCTCCACTTGCATATGGCACAGGTAACTCACCTCAAAATTCCCCAAATTAATAATTTCCTGGATAAGAAGCCAATTTTTAGCCTATTTTCTTCACTTCAGTGCATAAGAGATTGCTAGCTCTTTCAATATTTTTTTCCATAAATTCAAATCTTGCATCTAGGTGGCTAATGTAAAATAATTATTCCCCAGATAGCTATTTCTTTGTCTCTAGGACAGACTTAATTTTCCTCAAACTCAAATAGCAAGTTTTTTTTTTTTTTTTTTTTGCTATTTGACAGAGTTTTTGTTGATTAAGCAGCAAAGTTCTGAGTTGATATTATGGTATGTACTGATGCCAGGGACAGAAGAAAACAAGGCACACATTTATCAACAAAACTACATTTTAAAATGTTTTTAAAAGTTACAAATTATGAATACTTCTGAATGTTTATCCCTATGAAATTTAAAGCCAAGGAAATGACCTATAAATTAAAGATATACTGCTAAAGGGGTCAAAATAGAACAAATGACAGGCTACTGATGACATCTGTAACTTATGCAGAGAAACTTTAATAAGAAGACAAATTTTACTGAATGATTAGATTGTGAAAACAGCTGCAGCTTTCTTATTTTGCAACAACTAGACTGAGTTCATCTCACATGCTGAAGGTTATAAACTTGACTGTTACTAAGAGAGAAACCTAAAAATACAAGCAGTTCCAACAGAAGTGACCAATGCTCTCAGAACTAATAGGAACACTTTATGTTACATGCACATCACATGACCACACCAGACAGAACACACCTCAAAACATCCCTTAATTCAGATGTGTTTAAAATAGCAACTGTTACAAACAACTGAGTTAATGCATAACAGCAACAACTTTAAAAGGCTGAAGTAGAAGGCTCTCAAGGTTCAAAATAAATAGACTCCTCCACACTATTCCTCCTTTGGACAAATGTTTAAAAAAATAATAAAAACAAGTATCCACAGCGGTAAGTCCATAACATTTATTATTTATTGAAGTAGGCTTAAAGGAAAAAGGAACATTAACTAGGTACTCTATCCTTCTTGGTATTAATATATACCATGTTAATGTCACTTAATCCTTGTAACAGCCCAGAGAAAACTGAGGTACAGAAGGGCTAAGTGACTTACCCAAGGTCATCTACCTAGTAAGTGGCAGAGCTAGGACTGCAATCTATATCTGATCAATATATATGGACAAAAACAGATATGCTTACTTACAAAAGTTTAAGAAAATAAGACAGCACTTCAGTAACCAGTGATGCAATTTTAAGATGTTATTTGAGGAATGGAGGTTACACAACTTTGCTTTGCTTGTAGTTTATCCCAGCACTTAATCACTCTTGTGGTCAAGAAAGTCTTCTTGGTCCTTTCTAATTATAATAGCACATTACTTTGCTTTGAACATTAGTGTTTTACTAAATTATTTTTTTAAAAACTTACATATGTAATGCTCAATATAAATGTACAAAACAGTACAAATTTACTGTTTGTAAACTGAGCTGTTTACTCAAAACAGTTATACAAAGAAGCAATCAAGTTTAAGTCAATTTTACAATTAAATATATTAAGAAATAAGATTTTTAAGAATGCACTAGACAATACCCAAAGAGTATTCTCAGGTATTCTTTCAAAATTTACAACTTTCAGATCCATCCTCTTTCAAAATCGCTATTATCAAATTAAATATGCCTGCAAAAAGTATTTCACAATCGCTCAGGAATTCTATGAAACAAGTTTAAAATGTTGATTCCTGATTTATCAGTTGAACAGTGACACAGCAGGTTTGGCAGAAAACATATTGTTACAACTGAGCTTCATGCTCAAGATGAGCTTAATTTAAAACTCCCCAACATTAAGTTTTTTAAAAAACTCTAAACCAGAATCTTAATCTTCCAAATAACATATCTATTTACACTTAAAGTTGAATGACTGGAAAAAGTTTCATTAGACTGCAAAATACTGTAAATGATTAAATGCTTTACAATAGTTTCAATTTTCTCCAACAGAAATTCTAGGCCAACTCATAATCTGTGGCTGACAAGCAATCCATAAAAACAATTTTAAGACATGGCATTTGCCCATACAGTGAAATGAGATCTTGTTATTTAAGGCTATTTCTAGACATAAAGATATTGCCTCAAAAAAGAATTACTTTTCCAAATTCATTACAATACGTAGATAAATAAAGAACTGCAAATTAACGTGATTTTAAAATACGCTAAATCAAGTCATCCAAATATTCAACACAACTTGCTGCCTCAGGCTGATCTTAAGGTCTGCCTCTGACTCACAGACAGACAGACACAGATACGGACACACACACACACACACTCTCTCTCTCTCCTCCCCCCTTCCTGTTGTCTCAAATCTTTATCAGCTTAAATGGTACTCTTCCACATACGCAAAGGCAAGGTAAGACACAGATTCCATATACTCATGTGTTCATCACACACAGCATTTTTCCTTGGTAATACCAGTCATGTTGCTCTTGCTGTTTAGTCACTAAGTCATGCCTGACTCTTTCATGACCCCATGGACTATAGTCTGCCACGCTCCTCTGTCCATGGGATTTCCCAGGCAAGAATTCTGGAGTGAGTTTCCATTTCCTTCTCCAGGGGATCTCCAGTGTTCCTTGTATTCAAGATTGTGCCTTAATTAGAGCCTCGTTTATTAATATGAGTGAAATTATTATAGTACAAGAAATAACCAAATGGATTCCAAAACAATTCTTGATCCATGGAAAGCTACATACGTCATAAAAACATATTTTATAAATCTATTATTAGTCAACCAGACTGAGTCAAAATCAAAAATTACTTCATTGTACCTTCTACAAAGTGTCAAAAGTATTCAAATATTTACTGAGCATCTAGGGCATATGTTCCAGGCATTATATGTGGAATAAGCTAAACTGTCCATCAAAAAAAGCAAATCAAAGGGAAAAATAAAGAAAATTAATTTCAATCTTCCATTGTTTAAAAAAATAATAACAAAAGGCACAGAAGGAAATGTTTAACTGTATATTTTCTTTAACTTTTTAACGAATCCTGCAGTCTGGTTAGTTTACTGACTATAGAGGGATGCAATTCAAAAAGAAAAGCAGAAATCAAGGTCTCCACATGTGTGCAGGTGACTAAGTACGCAGAGGGTGAGGAAAGGAAGTGTCATAAGTCTACTTCCTTAATATTACAATATGATATTAGACCTTTACTGACAAAGGTCCGTATATTAAAGCTATGGTTTTCCCAGTAGTCATGTATGGATGCGAGAGTTGGACCGTAAAGAAAGCTGAGTACCAAAGAACTGATGTTTTTGAACTGTGGTGTTGGAGAAGACTCTTGAGAGTCCCTTGGACTGCAAGGAGATCAGCCCAGTCCATCCTAAAGGAAAGCAGTCCTGAATATTCATTGGAAGGTCTGAGGCTGAAGTTCCAATACTTTGGCCACGTGATGTGAAGAACTGACTCATTGGAAAAGACTCTCATGCTGGGCAAGACTGAAGGTAGGAGGAGAAGGGAATGACAGAGGATGAGACGGTTGGATGGCATCACCAACTCGATGGATATGAGTTTGAGTAAGCTCTGGGAGTTGGTGATGGGCAGGGAAGCCTGGCGTGCTGCAGTCCATGGGATTGCAAAGAGTCGGACATGACTGAGCGACTAAACTGAATGATATTAGATTAAAAAAAAATTCCACTGAGACAATAAAATGTTGCTTCACTGAAAGGCTGAAATGGAACTACAGACAGACAGACTGGCTCATTAGTTAACCAGTAAGTCTATGACTGAAATTTCATATTTAGCAATCAGTTTTAACTCCTCCAGAGCAAGTCCCATGCTTACTGCATAGTCAGAGGTGCTACTGCACAATAAATACAAACATTGCTGCTGATTTACTGATAGGTGCACTCAGTTTGAAAGGCCATAATAAAAATATAACCTCAATTGGATATTTTACTTTATTGGTATAAAAAGGGGGGCTGGGATGACTAGCCAAGACTGAAAAATCCAAGATCATTAAACTCCCATCTCAAACTACCTGGCCTACTGATGAGTTCAAAATGGCTAAACTGGTTACACTGTATACATTCTTTTATTAAATTTTGGTTCTGACTTTTTTTTTTTTAACAGAATGATGACCTAATTATGTGGAATTTTGTTTTCAAGTTTTTACCCTTCCAGTTATGATATAATCAAAACATAAATCTTGCATTTCTAAATACGATCATAGGTAACATCTCAAAGTGAAAATCCTAACTACTTGAAATTGTTCTCCACTAAATAAACAAAAGAAATTACTATAGACTTATATCAGAAATTAAAATAACAAATATTGATATTTAATATTCATACCAGAACCTATTTGAGTTGATACTCAGATAAAAATAATCCACCAGAATGGTGGAACTCAACTTACTACAACGGGCAGCATGGAACAGGGGAATGGGCTTCCAAGAACTCAGCTTTGTGACCGTGATGTAATTACTGTACTGTGAAAACCACCTTGTACTCTACAAAGGTTGGTTATAATTATTAGCGTGTCCAGTACGACACAAACAAGTATTGCTCAGAAGACAGATCACTTTACACAACAGACACACACACATGCACAAAACTTTATCTATATATATATATTTCTATATCAGGGCATTTATACTTATAAAGTTTATTAAAAACAATCATATGAGGATCTAATGCTAACATTACCCACTCTTAAAAAAAAAAGACAAACCTTTTTGGAAAAAGATTTCCAAAGACTGGGTTGTAATTGAGGCATGCTTATCTTGTATTTAACTATTGAGCTACCTATAGTGTAAAAACCACTAGTCCAAAGCCAATCTCACTTATTTCATCAAAAATAAATTTGAAATTAAATAATATTTTATAGCCTTTTGACTGAAGACTTGAACATTAATAAATTCTACAAATACCATGTCATTCCAAAGTATGTGCTAACTTCTTTTAATGAAACAAGCAGTCATGGTAACTTAGTTACAAGAGTTACCAAAACCACCCCAAATAGCATAAGGCTTATGCCATTAAAAGCCACATTTTAGTAACACAGCCTATCAAATAGTAAACACACATGAAACAAGACCTATTTTGGTGACCTTAAAGCACCTCTCTAACTATATACAGTATCCCAAAATATGTACTATTTTTCTTTAATAGCATATTAGGACATTTTGTTTATTAAAAAAAAAAGAAAAGTCTCCAATGCTAGCCATACAAAAGTACTGGATTGAAATTAAATACCTAGTACACTTGGAATGCATAAAAGTTTGCCTATATCGGAAACTTCAGTTCTCTGATAACACTCTCAAAACTCCACCCACTAACAATTCCAGAATCACACATACACAAAAGAGCTATGTCATCGCATTAAAATACCAAATAAAAACAAATTAGCAACTTAAAAAGTTAGCAAAACATCATGTTATCCCCGATTAAACTTCTGTAGTAAGAAACAGTGACTAAGCATAAAGAACATGATTCAGCGAAAACTGTAAACTGAAAACCTGATCCCTTAGGAAAACCCTCATCTTACATTTTATGCTACTCTCTTCCCTCTTGGCCGTCAACAACTCTGGAAAAGCTTAAAAAATATGAGGAAATGCAAAATCTGTTAATAGAATTTCTAGGACTCTAAAGGACACAAAAATGGATTGAAATGTAGCAAACAGAAATTAAAAGCTTAGAAAGCTTGGGGTTTTGTATGTAAAGTTTTAAGTTAATCTACACTGATACCAGAATGCCCATAAATAACTTCATCTTGGATCCGAGTCAACAAAGTAATTATGGAATAAAAGGTCAATTCCTTCCCAAGCATCTTTTATCCAAGACTTACGACATGGCTCAGAAAGAAAAACAAGACACAGGGAGAGCGGGGAATGGAGTACTAGAACCATGATAAACAAAACGCTGTTCTGGCTCTATTCTCTAAATACACGCGTAAAAAAACGCGCTCAAAGGAGATTACTTTGAATTCAACGTGCACGCTATGCTACCTTCCCAGCAATGCACTTCCACGAGACAGGACACAAACAACTTGGAAATGGTCATATCCCTCAGACCTATAAAATCAGGATATTCCTCTTAAACGAGGACTGAGGCTAAGACTAAGATCCTCTCACTTCCATGAATGGAAAAGTTACCAACTTCACTCATCCCGTGGAGACAGTCTGCGATGCCTCTCAGCATTACTTTCACCCGTCTGTTCCCAAACAAAGCAAGTTTCTAATCTGGAAAAGGGAAGAGAAGCCGGGTTTTCGAGGATCTTAGGGCTTCCTAAGTTTAACTCTGGCTTCTCCCCACCTACCCTCACCCACAGACCCGCGAGCCCGGGTGGCACCGAGGGGTCGGCCCGCGGGGTCTGAGGCGCCATTTGCCGGCGGCCTCCAGGGCCGGCCGGGCAGCGGGCTGGGCGCAGAGGCCAAGCTGCCGCCGCCCTCTCGCCGCCAGGACCCGGCCTGGGACTCGCGGAATCCCTGTGAGGCCGTGTTTACTCCGCCCCAGGCCCGGCCGGGCCCGCCCGCCGCAACGCCGCCTCCGGCTCGGCCGCCGCCTCTGCCCTCGGGCACAGCTCGGGCCGCGCCAGCCTCCCGGGCAGGCTGCCCCCGACACTCACCGGCCGGCCCGGCCGAACCGCGGCCCAAATCCCGGCTGCCGCGGCCCCCGTGCCCAGCTGCTCCCCGCTGTCCCGGCGCCGCTCCGCGCCCCACACACCCGTGCAACCGGCCTCCTGCTCGCCCCTCTGCCCCACCGGGCCGCCGGCTTTTCTCTCCTACTCCTCCTCCCCGGCCTCCTATCCGGGCGCCGGTCCTCTCCGCGCGCCCCGCCCCGCTCCGCTCCTCTCCGCTGTGCCCCGCCCACCCAGCCCAGACGGGATCTGTGGCAAGTCGGGCGGAGACGCGCGCGCCGAGCCTGCCGGGGGCGCGCACGCTGAGGTCCCACCGTCACTCGCCCTCCTCCCCGGAAGGGACGTGGCAGGAGGGTGTGGTCTGGAGTCAGAACTCGCTGGGTTCCTCGCGTTCAGCTTGCGGCGGGGGGGTGGTTCCAGCTGGACTCCACGTGACTTCTGCCCTGCAAGTCTACCGAATCCTGTTCGATTTTAGAAGCTTGTATTCCTGAACGGAATCCTAGGCACGCAGTTTTGGAATTCAGGAAACAGACCCAATTGAAAGTGACTACTTTTAATTGTAGGATAAGCAACCCAAATACCTTAATTCTGGGTGCAGCAGTCTTCCCCTTACGTCATATTTAGAAAATGCGGCAGCTGTCACTGAATCTTTGATGAGCAGGCCTTCCTGCCGGCTGACCCAATGTGCCCTAGTCTTGTGTGATATAGGGCCCAGTTCAGTTCAGTCACCCACTTGTGTCCCGACTCTGTGACCTCGTGGACTGCAGCACGTAAGGCTTCCCTGTCCATGACTAACTCCCGGAGTTTACTAAAACTCATGTCCATTGAGTTGGTGATGGCCATCCAACCATCTCATCCCCCGTCGGCACCTTCTGCCTTCAATCTTTCCTAGCATCAAGGTCTTTTCAAATGTCAATTCTTTGCATCGGGTGGTCAAAGTATTGGAACTTCAGCTTCAGCATCAGTCCTTCCAGTGAATATTCAGGATTGATTTCCTTTAGGATGGACTGGTTGGATCTCCTTGCAGTCCAAGGGACTCTCAAGAGTCTTTTCCAACACCACAGTGCAAAAGCATCAATTCTTCGGCGCTTTGCTTACTACATAGTGTGATTCTCACATCTATATATGACTACTGGAAAAGCCATAATTTTGACTCTACAGACCTTTGTTGACAAAGTAATGTCTTTGCTTTTTAATATGCTGTCTAGGTTGGTCATAGCTTTTATTCCGAGGAGCAAACGTCTTTTAATTTCATGGCTGCAGTCACCATCTGCAATGATTTTGGAGCCCAAGAAGATAGTCTCTCACTTTTTCCACTGTTTCCCCATCTATTTGCCATAAAGTGATAGGACCGGATGCTATGATCTTAATTCTTTAAATGTTGAGTTTTAAGCCAGCTTTTACACTCTCCTGTTTCACTTTCATTGGTAGGCTCTTTAGTTCCTCTTTGTTTTCTGCCATAAGGGTGGTGTCATCTGCATACCTGAGATTGTTGATATTTCACCTGGCAATCTTGATTCCGGCTTGTGCTTCATCCAACCCAGCATTTCACATGATGTAATCTGCATATTCGGAGAAGGCAATGGCACCCCACTCCAGTACTTTTGCCTGGAAAATCCCATGGATGGAGGAGCCTGGTAGGCTGCAGTCCATGGGATCGCTAGAGTCGGACACGACTGGGTGACTTGACTTTCACTTTTCACTTTCATGCATTGGAGAAGGAAATGGCAACCCACTCCAGTGTTCTTGCCTGGAGAATCCCAGGGACGGGGAAGCCTGGTGGGCTGCTGTCTATGGGGTCACACAGAGTCGGACACGACTGAAGTGACTTAGCAGCAGCAGCAGCAATCTGCATATTAGGGCTTCCCTGGTGGCTCATATAGGTTAAATAAGAAGGATTACAATATACAGCCTTTCCCAATTTGGAACCAGTCTGTTGTTCCATGTCAGGTTCTAACTGTTTGTTGCCTCTTGACCTGCATACAGATTTCTCAGGAGGCAGGTAAGGTGGTCTGGTACTCCCATTTCTTAAAGAATTTTCCACAGTTTGTTGTAATCCACACAGTCAAAGGCTTTGGTGTAGTCAATAAAGCAGAAATAGATGTTTTTCTGGAACTCTCTTGCTTTTTCGATGATCCAGCAGATGTTGGCAATTTGATCTCTGAAATGTTGGCAATTTAGGACATCTGAAAGTTCTCAGTTCACATACTGTTGAAACTTAGCTTGGAGAATTTTGAGGATTACTTTGCTAGCATGTGAGATGAGTGCAATTGTGCAATAATTTGAACATTCTCTGGCATTGCCTTTCTTGGGTTTGGAATGAAAACTGACCTTTTCTAGTCCTGTGACCACTGCTGAGTTTTCCTAATTTGCCAGCATATTGAGTGCAGCACTTTAACAGCATCATCTTTTAGGACTTGAAGTATCTCAGCTGGAATTCCATCACCTCCACTAGCTTTGCTTGTAGTGAAGCTTCCTAAGGCTCACTTGACTTTGGCTCCAGATGAGTGATCATACCATCATGGTTATCTGGGTCATGAAGATCTTTTTTGTACAGTTCTTCTGTGTATTCTTACTACCTCTTTTTAATATCTTCTGCTTCTGTTAGGTCCATACCATTTCTGTCCTTTATTGTGCCCATCTTTGCATGAAATGTTTCCTTGGTATCTCTAATTTTCCTGAAGAGATCTCTAGTCTTTCCCATTCTATTGTTTTCCTCTATTTCTTTGTATTGATCACTTAGGAAGTCTTTCTTATCTCTCCTTGCTATTCTTTGGAACTCTGCATTCAAATGGGTTTATCTTTCCTTTTCTCCTTTGCCTTTCACTTCTCTTCTCTTTTCAGTCATTTGCAAGGCCTCCTCAGACAACCATTTTGACTTTTTGCATTTCTTTTTCTTGGGGTGTCCAGATTCTTGTAAGTTCTGCTTCCCCTGGGACCAAGCTCAGCCCAGCAGGATTCAGGCAGCTGTCTCGAAGCCCTGGTGGAGCAGCCCACCAAAGTCTGCTTCTGTGAGGGACTATGATCCTCCACACAGACCATAGCAGTGAGGTTGACTTTGTGGGAAAGACAGTGCGATCTAATGGAAAGGCAGCTAGAAACTGCTTTTGCAGGTTACTTTGCAAATGACTAAGGGTTGAAGAAATATCACAGAGCCATATCAAAGAACTGGGGTCCATTTCCCACCACTACTGCCATGCCTTGGTCCAAGGCCAAGGGACAGGGAGTAAAAGTGCCCGGTAGTAGTTATCCCTTATATCCCCTCATGGGCTTCTCTTGTGGCCTAGCTGGCAAAGCATCCACCTGCAATACAGGAGACCTGGGTTCAATCCTTGGTTTGGGAAGAAACCTGGAGAAGGGAAAGGCTACCCACTCCAGTATTCTGGCCTGGAGAATTCCATGGACTGTATAGTCATAGAGTTGCAAAGAGTCCGACACGACCGAGCAACTTTCACTTTCACTTCCCCTTACCTCTACCCCAGTGTCCATCCTGAGGGCTCCTGCCCAAGGCAAGAGAAGGATAAAGAAATGATGACTAACAGTATATAAAAGCTAGTGTTAAAAAAGACAGGAAAAATTGTACCATGCATATCAGTGCCTCATTTCCTAAATGAAAGGGGGTTGTAACAGCAACTATTAAACAAGGACATACTCCCTTAATAAAGGTTAGTTCTTTAAATAAATGAACTTAGCTTTTTGAAAAAGTTAGTCTATTTTTATTTTGTCTATTAATAATTTGGCAGTAGATGGGCCCTGGTCCTTAGTCCTGAGTTTGAGAGCTACTGTCCTGAGAACTAGACAGAATGAATGGTGAAGCAGGCAGGATGGCCCAGTGGGAAAAGATGTGGGCCGCCATCTGCATGGGCTGCTACACTGGCCCTCCTTTGCTCCTCGGTTTCCCTACATTTGCTCACTGCCCTAGGTTGAGTGACACATCTGCCCTGTGCCTCAGCTGACCTCCTATCAAATGAAGGGGCTAGAATAGATGATCTCTGAAGCCCTTTGTAGCTTTAAATTCTCTTGATTCTGTGTTTATACTTATTGAAATCTGGGGTTTTCCCCTTTACTAAGTCACCTAGCTGACACTGAGTCACTCTCAACCCCTCTCAAGCTGAGTCATTTAGGGGGTAGACCTCACAGTCTTCTTTGCCCCCTCCATCTCAATAATATCCTATGTGCAGGCGTTAAAAAACAAAAAAATCCTTTCTTCCCATCCTGTTCATTTCTTCCTGTTACCATCCTAAGCACATTTGGACTTCTGCTATTTCCTGACCTGTCTTTCCTCCTCCAGTGCTTCCCACCTCAAAACCACCACCAACTTCATTCTTCCTATGACATCCATTTCATTTTGTCATTTCTCTATTCAGATATCTATGATGACTATCTAATGCTCATGGGGTAAGTCTCAGTTCCTGTCTTAAACTGCCTGAGGTAAATCTTTCATTCTACCCTGATCAGTTTCCTTCTTGTCTCCATCACACACTATACACAGTCCAATTCCAAGTCATCTGTGCTCATGTAATAATAGTGTCTGAACTTCTTCCCTCTTAGCTGTGAAGCTCTGACCCCGTGTCCTCCGTGAGGCACTTCTGTAGTACAACCTGCCTGTGTGCAGCACTTTGACCTCTGCCTCATGCCACTGTCACCTGCTTCACCAGTGTGTATCAGCCTGCAGTATCTCCAGCCCCACGGAAGCATGTTTTGCATTGTTTTCGTATCTCCCCTCAGTATCTAATATTCAGTTCAGTCGCTCAGTCATGTCTAACTCTTTGCAACCCCATGAATCGCAGCACGCCAGGCTTCTCTGTCCATCACCAACTCCTGGAGTCTGCCCAAACTCATGTCCAATGAGTCGGTGATGCCATCCAACCATCTCATCCTCTGTTGTCCCCTTCTCCTCCTGCCCCCAATCTTTTCCAGCATCAAGGTCTTTTCCAATAAGTCAGCTCTTCGTATCAGGTAGCCCAAGTATTGGAGTTTCAGCTACAACATCAGTCCTTCCAATGAACACCCAGGACTGATCTCCTTTAGGATGGACTGGTTGGATCTCCTTGCAGTCCAAGGGACTCTCAAGAATCTTCTCCAACACCACAGTTCAAAAGCATCAATTCTTCGGCGCTCAGCTTTCTTTATAGTCCAACTCTCACATCCATACATGACTACTGGAAAACCATAGCCTTGACTACCTCCTGTATAACGTAGATGCTTAATGTTTGTTTGTCACTTCCAAAGCAAATAAAACATATGCTTCTCTCATTTTATCCTATCCCCATTTTCACTGTCTGTCCTATGGTCTCATTCCTCAGGAAACCTCTTGGTAACTTTTTAAGAAAATAGGTCTTAAACTTTTGTTTCAAGCAGAGAGAATGCCAGGAATCACAGATTTCCTTACCTAAGCTCTCTTCTCTACCTGTGCGCAACTTGGACTTCTAGAACAAAGCTATCATCTATGTGACTTAACCACTGAGACAAGTGGTTAAGCAACCCTGACAATTTAAAATAAAAAAGGAAGAAAGGGCAGTATTTGGTTTGCTTCACCTCTGCCCTCAAAAAGGAGGGCCTTGCATCTCCTCAAATCACACTCTGCAGGCTGTCTCTCACAGGCTTAGCTCTTAGTGGCTTTTTTAAGAGGCCATTTTCAAGTTGGAGAAGGTTTAAGAACCATAAGAATGAAAATAACAGCAGAAATGTAGGTACAAAGCTTAGACATGATACTAAATTGTAAGAGAGAGAAGTTCCCAGTGAGTGCAAATGCAGTAGATAAAGAAAGCAAACTCAACAACCAGAAAAATTACTCTCCCCCTTTTTCAGTGTAAGGCAAATAGCATCACTGGTTAAGTAGGTTTTCTTTCCCAATTAGACGAGCCTGCACTCAGGTAACCCAGGGACCAAAGCAACAGACAAATCAGGACTCAAGTTTGTCATGTACTAATTAAAGAAAGCATCCCTGGCCTGAGACAAGTGTGAAAGGGTGGGGGCCGATTTGCAGCTGTGAAATCACGGGACAATCAGAATTGCCAGCTGGGGCTGCGGTGGGGGATACCATTCCTCTTTTATGATATGTGCCTAAGGAATTAGAAGAGAGAAAGAGCCAGTTTGAATCACCTAATTGCCAGACTTTAGAACCTAATAGCTTTAATTATATTTCTTATATAGTTTATTTGAAGTATGGATAATGTGACAAATAACATACAATTATATGGTAATTTAGAAACAGCTTGCCAAGGATAATGTTCATAACCCCAAATCAACCTTGCCATTTTATTTAAATAATCAAGGGGATTTGAGTCTTCCTAGGTGACACAGTGGTAAAGAATCTGCCTGCAATGCGGGAGACACTTTTTCACATGGGTTCAATCCCTGGGTCAGAAAGATCCCCTGGAGAGGGAAATGGCAACCCACTCCAGTACTCTTGCCTGGGAAATCCCATGGACCGAGGAGCCTGGGGGGCTACGGTCCATGGGGTCGCAAGACTTGGACGCCACTGGGCAACTAAACCACTACCACTGAGGGGATTTGAACCAAGGCAGCTTGGAATTTTGCGAAAAGTAGAAGACCCAGGTGCTGAAGCTGAAGCTGAAGCTCCAATACTTTGGCTACCTGATGCTGAGAAAAATTGAGGACATGAGGAAAAGGGGACAACAGAGGACAAGATGGTTCGATGGCACCACTGACTTGATGGATATGAATTTCAGCAAGCTCTGGGAGATGGTGAAGGACAGGGAAGCCTGGTATGTTGCAGTCCATGGAGTCGCAAGGAGTCAGACACGACTGAGCAACTGAACAACAAGGACCCAGGTATTGTTCCTGTATACCACAAACTTGGTATAGGACACTGTTGATATTATCAATCATCTGCATTCAGTGTTTCACAATTTTAGTTATTATAATTAGGCCTATTAGTACAGTTACTAGCATACAGACCATAGGGTAACAAAGAGTTGGACATGACTGAAGTGACTTAGCATGCCCTAGCGTACAGAATATATGTCTACTGATCAAATAAAGGAACAAATGAATAATCCTATTTCCCAAAAGGTTTTTGAGTTCCTCTAAGGTGTTGCATTTATATTTCAGGTAGCTACCACTAGGTAGAATAGTTTGTGCATAAGCAGATAAGCAGGTAGCCTTCTCGCAGGTGAGGGTAATAATGACATTGTCTTATATCAATGGTCTACAAATAAATATGTGTAACTTTGTTAAGCTGATAGCACATCTTGAGGGTGATATTTAATTTATGTGTATAAACACTGCCTTATTCAAAGAAACTTGATATAGGTTAGATATAAGGGAGAAACCAATTTTAAGTTACCCCATAAACAGGCTCACTATTCAGTGTTCCTTATTACCTTATTACCAAATTCAGACTTAAATTGAAGAAAGTAGGGAAAACCACTAGACCATTCAGGTATGACCTAAATCAAATCCCTTATGATTATACAGTGGAAGTGAGAAATAGATTTAAGGGCCTAGATCTGATAGATAGAGTGCCTGATGAACTATGGAATGAGGTTTGTGACATTGTACAGGAGACAGGGATCGGGACCATCCCCATGGAAAAGAAATGCAAAAAAGCAAAATGGCTGTCTGGGGAGGCCTTACAAATAGCTGTGAAAAGAAGAGAAGTGAAAAGCAAAGGAGAAAAGGAAAGACATAAGCATCTGAATGCAGAGTTCCAAAGAATAGCAAGGAGAGATAAGAAAGCCTTCCTCAGCGATCAATGCAAAGAAATAGAGGAAAACAACAGAATGGGAAAGACTAGAGATCTCTTCAAGAAAATTAGAGATATCAAGGGGACATTTCATGCAAAGATGGGCTCGATAAAGGACAGAAATGGTATGGACCTAACAGAAGCAGAAGATATTAAGAAGAGGTGGCAAGAATACACAGAAGAACTGTACAAAAAAGATCTTCACGACCCAAATAATTACGATGGTGTGATCACTGACCTAGAGCCAGACATCTTGGAATGTGAAGTCAAGTGGGCTTTAGAAAGCATCACTACGAACAAAGCTAGTTAGTGGAGGTGATGGAATTCCAGTTGAGCTCTTTCAAATGCTGAAAGATGATGCTGTGAAAGTGCTGCACTCAATATGCCAGCAAATTTGGAAAACTCAGCAGTGGCCACAGGACTGGAAAAGGTCAGTTTTCATTCCAATCCCAAAGAAAGGCAATGCCAAAGAATGCTCAAACTACCACACAATTGCACTCATCTCACACACTAGTAAGGTAATGCTCAAAATTCTCCAAGCCAGGCTTCAGCAATATGTGAACCGTGAACTTCCTGATGTTCAAGCTGGTTTTAGAAAAGGCAGAGGAACCAGAGATCAAATTGCCAACATCCACTGGATCATGGAAAAAGCAAGAGAGTTCCAGAAAAACATCTATTTCTGCTTTATTGACTATGCCAAAGCCTTTGACTGTGTGGATCACAATAAACTGTGGAAAATTCTGCAAGAGATGGGAATACCAGACCACCTGACCTGCCTCTTGAGAAACCTGTATTCAGGTCAGGAAGCAACAGTTAGAACTGGACATGGAACAACAGTCTGGTTCCAAATAGGAAAAGGAGTACGTCAAGGCTGTATATTGTCACCCTGTTTGTTTAACTTATATGCAGAGTACATCATGAGAAACGCTGGACTGGAAGAAGCACAAGCTGGAATCAAGATTGCCAAGAGAAATATCAATAACCTCAGATATGCAGATGACACCACCCTATGGCAGAAAGTGAAAAGGAACTAAAAAGCCTCTTGATGAAAGCGAAAGAGGAGAGTGAAAAAGTTGGCTTAAAGCTCAACATTCAGAAAACGAAGATCATGGCATCCGGTCCCATCACTTCATGGGAAATAGATGGGGAAACAGTGGAAACAGTGTCAGACTTTATTTTTCTGGGCTGCAGAATCACTGCAGATGGTGACTGCAGCCATGAAATTAAAAGACGCTTACTCCTTGGAAGGAAAGTTATGACCAACCTAGATAGCATATTCAAAAGCAGAGACATTACTTTGCCAACGAAGTTCCATCTAGTCAAGGCTATGGTTTTTCCTGTGGTCATGTATGGATGTGAGAGTTGGACTGTGAAGAAGGCTGAGCGCCAAAGAATTGATGCTTTTGAACTGTGGTGTTGGAGAAGACTCTTGAGAGTCCCTTGGACTGCAAGGAGATCCAACCAGTCCATTCTGAAGGAGATCAGCCCTGGGATTTCTTTGGAAGGAATGATGCTAAAGCTGAAACTCCAGTACTTTGGGTACCTCATGCGAAGAGTTGACTCTTTGGAAAAGACTCTGATGCTGGGAGGGATTGGGGGCAGGAGGAGAAGGGGAAGACAGAGGATAGGATGGCTGGCTGGCATCACTGACTCGATGGACGTGAGTCTGAGTGAACTCCGGGAGTTGGTGGACTCTCAAGAGTCTTCTCCAACACCACAGTTCAAAAGCATCAATTCTTTGGCGCTCAGCCTTCTTCACAGTCCAACTCTCACATCCATACATGGCCACAGGAAAAACCATAGCCTTGACTAGATGGACAGGGAGGCCTGGCGTGCTGCGATTCATGGGGTCGCAAAGAGTCAGACATGATTGAGCGACTGAACTGAACTAATTCTGTGTTCAGGCCTACTATGCCCTCTTTTCAATTTTAATGGTAGCAAAATCAAATGCCTACAGTCAAAGGGCATGCTAGTAACAGGAAATGGGCTCAGAGGGAGTTGTTGGAATCAGACAAGCATATTGTTACTAAGTTGTTACTTAGCTGTAGACAATAGTTGTTGCAACCTGAAAATGAAGGAAACAGGCTTACCACATCTTCTGTTTATTTTTTTTAAAGCTCCTGGCAGCCTAAGTATGTTTTCAAGGTAGCACAGTGGTAAAGAGTCTACCTGCAATGCAGGCTATATGGGTTTGATCCCTGGGTCGGGAAGATCCCCTGGAGGAGGAAATAGCAACCCACTCCAGTATTCTTGCCTGGAAAATTCCAGGGAGGAGTCTAGTGGACACTCAGAGTCGGACACTCCTGAGCACCCGTGAACCCAGGGCAATCTAGATAATTGTGTTTAAGTCACATAGTGTTGTTTTCATGTTTTTGAAAACCTGTATGGGGGAAAAAATCAATAACCACAAAAAAGCCTCCATCTTCAGCAACTTTTACTTTAGTGACTCATTCCAAGGATGATAAAAGAGAACATCCTTGTTCTGAGTGTAGCCTAATTTACAGTCCATTTGAACTTCACTATCCTTTGGAGCTAGTTTTCCTGGACTCAAATGCTGACTTAATTGTCTATTAGTTGTTAATTCTTGGGTAAGTGCAGTAGATGGAATGTCTGTGGCTCTTACCCAAATTCATATCCTGAAACCCAATCCCCTAGGTGATGGCATTAGGTGGTAGGGCCTGTAAGATGTGATTAAGTCATGGGGGCAGAGCTCTCATAAATAAAATTAGTGTTCTTACAAAATAGTCCCTACAGCAGTCTTTGTGCTCCTTCCACCAAGTGAGGGTACAGTGAAGGGCTCTTACCAGGCACTGAATCTGCTGGTGCCATGGTCTTGCACTTTCCAGTCTCCAGAACTGGAAGAAATAAATGCCTGTTATTTGTAAGTCACTTTAATCTGTGATATTTTGTTATAGCTGTCCCAAAGGGATAAGAGAGTAAGTTACTTAACCTCTCTGCATGTGGCATACAGACCCGCAAATGGCCCCCAATGACTCATGTCTCCTTGTATGTATGGACACTTACATAATCTTCTTCTTATGGGTGTGGGCAGGAGCTGTGACTTGTTTCTAACCAATGGAATATGTCAAAGGAGTTGGGGTATCACTTCCACAATTCGGCTACAAATACTGTGACTTTTATCTTCTTGCCAGACTATTTCCCTTGCTTGCTTTGATGAAGTAATTCACCCGGTTGGGAAGGCCCACATGGCAGAGATCTGAGGGTGTCCACAGGACAACCGCCAGCTAAGAACTAAGGCCCTCAATTCAACGTCCCAGAGGAAGTGACTCTTGCCAATAGCTATATACATGGGATCAGAAACAGATCTTTCCCAGTCAAGACTTCAGATGAGACCTGAACCTTAGCCAACACTCTGATTGCAGCCAAATGAGAGACCCTGAGGCAGAGGCACCAGTTAAGTTATGCAGTGACCCATAGAAAATGTGACATAAGTATCTATTGTTTTAAACCGCTAACTTTGTGGTCAATTGTTGTGTACCAGTAGATAACTAACATACTATGCCTTATTTTCCCCATCTTTAAGGTGGAAAAGGTAATAGCACAGTCCACGCCTACGCCTAACATAGGCTAGTGTGAGGTTTAAATGAGTTCATCCACATAAAGTGCTTAGAACAATGCCTGGCACATATGAGCACTCAGTAATGTTGGGCATCTTATCCTCAGGCAGATTCTAGAAGTGAAGTCAGGCATCTTAGCCAGGAAGATGTAGTAGTAGAAGCTGGAAGAGCTATTTCTGTGCTGCTTCAAGCCAAGTTGTGATATTGTGTTGAGTAGAGGAAAATTTGTTCCCATTTGTGTACAACCATGGACAAACTGCTGAAGAGCCTGACAGAATGACAGGACTACCTATGGAAACCTAGGGGTAAGAGTATGTCCTCATGGAAGGCACTGGGCCTTGAAGAAGAGGCAGTGCAGAAGATCATTAGTGGGTTTATTCTTGAGCACATGTGTCGAACTCCCTGGGAAAACCCAGACACAACTGAGGCAGCCTGTGAGATGAACCTGTGAAAGGCGGTGAGTCCTACCATCAAGATTTATAACAATGCTTCTATTAAGCCTTGGAGTACCAATCTAGTAAGCCCAAATGACCTAGAGTCAGGGTTTACTGTCTGTTTTGCCTATTTCCCCAGAACACAGGGGATTATGATACAGATGATGTTAAACAAATGTTTGTTAAAAGACATTTGTGTTGCCCCAGTAGTAGTAAATTATTATTATTTTGTACTTTGAGATGGCAGCAAGTTTTCACAGACTTTTCTCTTGCAAGACCTTACATGTTGAGAATAAAAGAAAGAGAGTGCATAATAACATTAGGCTAGCCCTTCACCTGCCCACAGTTACCTTGGCATATTTCTAGGAGCAGAGGCAAGCTGATCTTCAGGATCAATGGGTTATTTCCCACCCCAGTGAAATAGCTGAAGTGACAAGCCTGGTTAGTTTGTCTTGCTTAGACAGAGAATTTCCTGAATAAATCAATTAACCAGCATTACTTTCATGTCTCTTCTGGGCTTCCCAGGTGACCCTAGTGGTAAAGAACCCTCCTGCCAATGCAGGAGACATAAGAGATGGTGGATTTTATCCCTGGATCGGGAAGATCCCCTGGAGGAGGGCACAGCAACCCACTGCAGTATTCTTGCCTGGAGAATCCTGTGGACAGAAAAGCCTGGTTGTCTACAATCCATAGGGTTGTAAAGAGTCAGACACGACCGAAGAAACTTAGCATGCCTACACACACACTTTCATTTCTCTCTAGGTAGACGAACGGTTCAGTATGTGTTCAGAATTTAGAAGATGGGGCTGGAGGGAAAATATAGATGATGGGGCTGGAAGAAAGAAGTTTGTTTGTTTGTGTTTTTTTTTGGCTGGCCATGCAGCATGTGGGATCCTATTTCCCCAACCAGGGGTAGAACCCAAGCCCCCTGCAGTGGAAGCACAAAGTCTTAACCACTGGACCACTGGGGAGGTCCAATAAGTGTTAGCTGATACCAGCGATCATTCTAGCAGGTCCGCAGGAATGTAGGAAAGGCTTGCAATAGGAAAGGGTCTGTCACATCAGTACTGAAAGCCAAAATGAGAACTTAGGGGCGTTTTCCCAGTAAAACAAAAATTAGGTGTCTTTCAGAGTGTAGATGAGAGTGGGCCTTTCTAATTCTCTCCTCCAGAATTCAGAGGATTCAAGAGTGAGAGCTTTCTCCATTCTTTACTAAGCTGAAGCTACTGTCTGGGGAATGGCCTCCTGGTTTCTCTCTCGACTTTCCTTTGAAGAAAACAAGATTCTAGCAGAGAATGTGTCTTGTCTTCTTCAAGGTTGGGAAATCTGAGGTCTACACAGCTATGTGAAAGACAAGTCCTCTGGGTGGGACACCAATTTATCACTGTGTTTCTTTGATGACTATGAGGTCTTCTAGGATCACCTATTAAAAGACAGATAACCCTTGACTAGGCAGTACTTTATTTAGAAGGATTATGGACAGTTGAAAGTCTGAAGAAGATCTGAAATGTGGGGCTCAGGATGGTGAGAAGATTAAAAGGAGAAATGGAAGCTTCCAAATTTAGCTCTGGAAGTTTATATCCATATCCTTTTTGTTTCACCGATGGACTCTGGAGAGAGTCTCAGTGATCCCAGGTCTAGGTCTGCATCTGTTTGTTTGTTTTCATACAATCTGCACAGTGATGGTGGTTTAGTTGCTAAGTCATGTCCTAAGCTTGCAACCCCCTGGACTGTAGCTCACCAGGCTCCTTTGTCCCTGGGATTTCCCAGGCAAGAATACTGGAGTAGATTGCCATTTTCTTCTCCAGGGGATCTTCCCAACCTAAGGGTTGGACCCAGGTCTCCTGCATTGGCAAGCAGATTCTTTACAGTTTGAGCCACCAGGGAAGCCCCAGTTTGTACACTAAGTTGTAGTATAATCAGAATTGCATGGGTTACAACTCTGACATCCTCTTCGTCAATTTTCCTTGATAGTGCTGGGCAAGTTTTGATCCATGTAGAAGTTTTACGAAGTTTTTGGACACAAAGGAAGGCCAACGTGTATTCCCCTTAATATCCTTTTCGTGGAAATCCTGGAACTAACTTCATTGTCATTTTATGTTATCCAAGGCATTACGGATTTTCATATCATCCGTATTTGTGAGTAGAAGGGACAGCAAAATCAATTTGTGATCCAGGATTCGAGTCGAGGACCTAAGTACCATACACTGTGATTTAATTAACAAGATATTGAAAACAAACACACATAAAAAAATTAAATTAACCGTAAATGGACTTGCAGTTTACTTATCAGAAGCTTAATTTCATTTCCAACCAGAAATGGAGAGGTCTAGAGCGAACCCACTTAGGTCATTCATTAAAGCCTATGTCACCACAATTCAAATGCCTCGTCATCTTTTCTGGGGGCCTAATCTGTGTCCAGAGTTAAAGCAGCCAGCCACACCCTGATTCTGCTCACTCACTGCTCAGCATATTTTATGCAGAGAAACATTATAAACAACATTATCTCTTCCCTTCCTAGTGAGGTCACACAATAATGTTCCTGGACATTATAGAAATAGAACTGACTGATGCCTCAGCACTAGAATAACTTTCAATTGCTTCCCACATTTGGTTAAATGCTTTTCATGTTTGTTAAAGAACATATGCATTTGTAAAATAGAGGAAAGCAGACTTTGGAAAGAAGAGAAAAATACAGTTGACTGTTGAACAACATGGGTTTAAATTGCATGGATCCACCGGTGTGCAGGTTTTTCTTTCAACAAATACAGTAGTATAGGGTCGGTTGGTTTAATCTAGGGCAGATGGAGAGCTACCATATATGGCATGCCAACTCTAGAATTTGAGCATCCTCGAATTTTCGGTATCCACAGAGTCCTGAAACCAATGCCCCACCGATACCAAGGGACTACTCTAGTACTTTTCAGGACTGGCCTTGATGCAAAGTACATCAAAGTAAATGCACCTAATCTAACTGTTGTACAAACTCATGGTTTACAAGGCCCCTGACTTGGGATGATATAAAGGGCAACATTAAAGCACCCTTGAGTTTGACCTAGATGCCTGAAAAGATAAGGACCTCAGGATCAGGAATCGGATCGGGTGGATGGTAAAAAAAAATTGACTGAGGGGGGAAGTGGTAAAGAAATCCTCTTTATTCCCCATGGGTCCCTGTGCATGCTCCATCCAGTATTCTTGCTTAAAGAATTCCATGGACAGAGGAGATTGGCGGGCTACAGTCCATGGGGTCGCAAAGAGTCAGCCACAACAGAACAACTGAGCACAATTTTAAGTGGAGGGTTCCTTACATTTGTATAATACACTATAGTATAATAAATTATTTCAAGCTGTTTATATAACCAATTATTGTAACTTCACTATCGATCTCATGAGTTAGTCAAACTATCCCTACTTAGCACTTGAGGAAACAGGGGCAAGCAGCGTGCAAGTGAGTTTGACCTCCAGGTCTCACAACACAAAACCACAGAACAGAAAGCAGAGCTGGGGTCCACTGGTTTTGTATTTTCCTTCTTTCAGGAATAAGATGAGCAAATAAGTTGGACCTTAGAGATGATTAACCCATCGTTTTATAAATAAAGACACTAAAAGCAGACACTGAATACTTGTACAAGGTCATGGTGTTAACTGCAGAATCAGAACAGCTGAAACTCAGCAAACTAATTGTCTGACAAACTTAAAAAAAATTTATTGGAGTATGTTGATTTACAATGTCTTATTAGTTTCAGGTATACAGCAAAGTGAGCCAGTTATGCATCTACATATACCTGCTCTTTTTAGATTTTTTTTCCCATATAGGCCATTAGAGCTCTATGCTATATCAGATCAGATCAGATCAGATCAGTCGCTCAGTCGTGTCCGACTCTTTGCGACCCCATGAATTGCAGCACGCCAGGCCTCCCTGTCCATCACCAACTCCCGGAGTTCACCCAGACT
Organism: Bos indicus; assembly: GCF_029378745.1. NCBI lineage: Eukaryota > Metazoa > Chordata > Mammalia > Artiodactyla > Bovidae > Bos > Bos indicus. The sequence continues at coordinate 83,254,584 of NC_091768.1, forward strand.
CACGTCCATCGAGTCAGTGATGCCATCCAGCCATCTCATCCTCTGTCGTCCCCTTCTCCTCTTGCCCCCAATCCCTCCCAGCATCAGAGTCTTTTCCAATGAGTCAGCTCTTCACATGAGGTGGCCAAAGTACTGGAGTTTCAGCTTCAGCATCATTCCTTCCAAAGAAATCCCAGGGCTGATCTCCTTCAGAATGGACTGGTTGGATCTCCTTGCAGTCCAAAGGACTCTCAAGAGTCTTCTCCAACACCACAGTTCAAAAGCACCAATTCTTTGGCGCTCAGCCTTTTTCACAGTCCAACTCTCACATCCATACATGACCACAGGAAAAACCATAGCCTTGACTAGACGGACCTTTGTTGGCAAAGTAATGTCTCTGCTTTTGAATATGCTATCTAGGTTGGTCATAACTTTCCTTCCAAGGAGTAAGCGTCTTTTAATTTCATGGCTGCAGTCACCATCTGCAGTGATTTTGGAGCCCAGAAAAATAAGGTCTGACCCTGTTTCCACCGTTTCCCCATCTATTTCCCATGAAGTGATGAGATCTATGCTATATAGAGCTTATTAATTATCTATTCTATATATTGCAGTGTGTATATGTCAATCCCAATCTCCCAATTTATCCCTCCTCCCCTTTCCCCTCTGGTAACCATGTTTGTTTTCTCCATCTGTGACTCTGTTTCTGTTTTGTAAATAAGTTCACGTGTACCACTTTGAGGCCGCACTTAAAAAGAGCAACATACTGATGCCTTCTTTTTCAGAGTGTTTATAAGGGTTTCTTTCTGTAGTTGTACACCTCACAACCAGCAATTCCTAATGAGGCCACCGGTATGCTCTATCTGGGTATAGCCACTACACATTATATACTGCAGAGGCTAAGGAAAGATTGAGCTTCTTTACTTGTAAGTGATATTATTCCTTCTCAGGGTGGCAATGAAATTATCATTTATAGTGTTATTTCTGCATACATGGAGAGAAGAAGAAAAGGAATTATCTATTTGGGAAGCTTTGGTGGTGAAAAGATTAGGAACTAGGTCCTGAATCCATTCTATCGGAATTAAGGATTTGTGGGTTAATGACAAGGGAATTCAATGGAACAAGAGAGATACCTATGATTGTGGGGATCAGTAGCTCCTGGAAGGGAAACAAACCACTTTCTTCATATTTTTTTTTTTAGTGATGCCCAGATTGAAGTCAGTTATCACATATGAAACGAGTCACAAGTCCAGGTTCGATGCACGATACTGGATGCTTGGGGCTGGTGCACTGGGACGACCCAGAGGGATGGTATGGGGAGGGAGGAGGGAGGAGGGTTCAGGATGGGGAACACATGTATACCTGTGGTGGATTCATTTCGATATATGGCAAAACCAATACAATATGGTAAAGTTAAAAAAAAAAAAAAGAAAGGTAGTTTAGTTTCTAATTTTAGACTAAAAGACACCTCAAAAAGTCATCTATATCCTAATAGTGTTTTGTTATATTTGTGATTTAGAGAACCATAGATTTAAATGTCTCGTTTCATTCATAATTCCATTTAAATAAAGTATTTCATAAAATGTTCTACTATAAACCACACAGGAAAAAAATACTATGTTTTAATACAAGAAAAATATCATGTTTGGAAATGAGGCATTTAAACTTAAAAAAATAACCCACATATCTCATAGAAGTCTGACAGTCCAAATTGCTTACTGACAGTTTCTGCAATTTGCCCTGATTAATATTAGTTAAATATTTGATTAATATTTACTGCAACTTTAGATTCAGAATGAGCCGCTGAAGGGGCAAAAACTAAGGAGTTTACTGTCATTCAGAAGTGCAGGAGACAGGCGAGAACAGCAAGGCAGCTCGAGTCAGTGCCTGAAATACAACCACTTCACAAATGCCTGGTCACGGGGAAAGGCAGGGCTGGGCCAAGCCTTCTGTCCCGTGAGCTCCGAGAGGCCCTGCTCGGCTCTGACCTCCCCCAACCTGTTTACCTCTGGCTGCATGACCCGGACACCCATGCCAAGTTCTTGCTGGCCTGGCTGCTGCTGGCTGCTTCCTGCTCTGGCCTGAGCCAGGCTGGCCTTGGTCCACGGGTTTGGTGGTGTTCCTCTGCCTGTGGCCCTGACTCTCCTGCTCTGACTCTTGTCCTCTGTGACTTCATTAGGAATGAAGAACAGAGGCGTACTGAAGACTTGAAGACTATATACAACGGGAGGACGTTTTAAAAACAGAAGTGACTCCATCATAAGAGGACCTCCTCCAACTATTGAGTACTCTGTAATAAGACCCTATATATCTGTCTGTTGTCTTCCCCTATGAATACATTTGCATTTTCCAGAGTCTGAAGCAGGGTTCCATGAAGTAAAATTTGTACCATTGGTATGAAAAGTGAAAGTGAAAGTTGCTCAGTTGTGTCCGACTCTTTGCGACTGTCCTTGGAATTCTCTACGCCAGAACACCAGAGTGGGTAGCCTTTCCCGTCTCTTATAGTCATTCTAACTAGAAGAGAAAGCACTCTAAAACCAGAAAGCAGAGAACATTTCTAAGAACAGACAGCAACAATGAGAGAAATATACAGAGGCCTATGGTTTGTACTGAACACTAAAATATTTTAGGTTAATGTGAGACTATGAGGCAAATCTGTGATAATAATGTCTCAGAAGCTCAGGACTTCATACCTTAGGATCAAACTACAACTAGCTTAAGGTGGAGTAAGTGTCTGGAAATAAGAACTGATGCCAGGCATGATGGATTTCCAGTGAAGATTGGTACCATCTGGGAATTTAAAAAGCAACTCACACTTTAAATTTCCATATTTGCCTTGACTTCCCTGGCAGAGATTTATTTTTCTATATATACATATATTTTAATTTATAGAGTGAAGAGTTCTATTTTTTTAATTATTGTCCATTCTTTTAAAAGTGTCACTCGATATCTCATATAAGTGGAATTGTATACTTGCCCTGGAACTGGCTCATTTCACTTAACATAATGTCCTCTGGGTTCATCCATGTTGCTGCACATGGCAAGAATTCCTTCTTTTTAAAGCTGAAAAATATCCCATTGTATGTTTCTACCACATTTTTAATCTAATCACCTGTCAATGGACATTAGGTTGTTTCCAGATCTTGGCTATTATGAATAATGTAATAATGAACATGGGAATGTTGATATCTCTTTAATATCCTGATTCTAACTATTTTGGATGTATGATATGTAAACCCAGAAATGGTTGCCAGGGTCTGGGGGAGGGGGAAGTGGGAACTGCTATTCACCACGTATAAAGCTTCCGTTATACTGGAGGAATAAATTCCAGAAATCTGCTCTACAATATTGTGCCTACGGTTAACAGTATTGTATTATGCACTTACAAATTTGTTAAAGGGTAGATCCCTTGTCAAGTGTTCTTATTACAAGAAAAAACAAACTCTAAGTTTCCATGCAAAAGAGTCCACAATTTTTATTTTTTAAATCTTCTCACTATAGGGAGCAGTACTCAGAGTTTGGGCCAAAAGACCATAGTAAGAACTATAAAGATGGTGGATTAAATTGTTACTCAATATTTAGTAAAAATCTTTCATTACAAAAAGTAGTGCAACTTCAGTTCAGTTCAGTCCAGTCGCTCAGTCATGTCTGACTCTGCGGCACCAGAGACTGCACCACTCCGAAGTTCCCTGTCCATCACCAACTCCAGAGCCTATTCAAACTCAGGTCCATCGCGTAGGTGATGCCATCCAGCCACCTCTGTCGTCCCCTTCTTCTCCAGCCTTCAATCTTTCCCAGCATCAAGGTCTTTTCCAATGAGTCAGTTCTTCACATCAGGTGGCCAAAGTTTGTTTAAATAAGCATGTTAACTTATGTTAAACAATATACAGTATGCTGCATTTTTAAGACTTACTATTAGGTTAGTTGCTATAATAAAACAAGCTTCATGATAAAAAAGATAAAAAATAAATGCTGTATTAGAGAAAATTTCAAACACATTTAAAGTAGAGAGATTCATTTATGTTGATTATGTAATTAGTAATTTCTCCATTTTTTTGCTGAGTACTATTCCATTGTATGGGAGAAGGAAATGGCAACCCACTCCAGTATTCTTGCCTGGAGAATCCCGTGGACAGAGGAGCCTGGTGGGCTGCTGTCTATGGGGTTGCAGAGAGTCGGACACGACTGAAGCGACTTAGCAGCAGCATCAGCAGCAGCATTCCATTGTATGGACACACTACAGTTTGTTTAACCATCCATATGTGGGTTTTTTCAGTTTTGATATGATTAAAGCCTCTATAAGCATTCACATACAGATTTTTGTGTGAACACACATTTCTAAGTAAATTTAGCTAAATACCTAAGAGTATGACTGCTGACTCACAAGTGCAGTTTAACTTTGTAAGAAACTGCCAAACTATTTTCTAGGATTACCATTTTGCAGGCTCAGCAGCTGTGTATAAGCGTTTCAATTGCTTTGCATCTGCCCCAGTATTTGATATTGTCAGGTTTTTTTTTTTTTCTTTTAGTTTTAGCCATTCTAATAGATACATGGTAGGATCTCATTATGGTCTTAATTCACATTTCCCTAGTGAGTAATGATATTGAGCATCTTTCATCTGCTTATTTGCCACCCATGTCGTTTTGATGAAGTATCTGTTCATTTGTCCATGTTTTAAACTGACACTTGCAAATTAATTTCTTTTAAGTGTTGAGAATTCATATTATATTCTACATAAAAGTCCTTTATTATATGTGTTTTGCTGATGTCTTTTCCTTCCCTTAAGATGTCTTTTGAGTAACATATATTTTCAGATTTTGATGAAGTCTACCTTAAATGCTGGGCTCTCCCTGTCTCTTTTTAACTCCTAAAAAGGATTTATTGAATAAACTGGGTGGTATGCCATACATTTGCAATTGATTTGTGTGCCTCTTAAATCACTTTAAACCTCCAGTTTCCTCCTCCATCTTTTTGTCCTCTCTTTATTTTATTCCTTGAAGTTTCTTTATTAAAGAAACCAGGTCATTTGTCCTAGAGGGTTTCCCTCAGTCTAGAATTTACTGATGGCCCTCCAGCTTTGTAAAGATTTCCTGTACATCAGTCACTATATCTAGACACTTGATGAGAGTCAAGTTCTATTTTTTGGCAAGAATACTTGCCAAGAATAAGTATACTGCAGCCAGAAGGCACATAATATCTGCAATCCGCCTTTGGAGAATATTAGCAACCCCTGAGAATTGTGGCTATTAATATTTTTATCAAGCAACAGAAGTTGCAATCAAATGTCAAGTTTGTTCTTGAGAATTTTATTCATGTGTTACTAACTTGATCATGAAAAATTATCACAATGCCCTACTACTGTTCAAGGAACACTTTCAGTAGAGCCTTTAGATTGACTCTCCTGACAACTTATTTGGGAGGCCTTATTCTTATCTCTGTTTTTCACATGAGGTAACTGGCATTCTGAGATATTAAGTGACTAAATGCTTCAGAAATTGTATGTAGCCAGGAAATGAAGGCCTTTGTATCAGAAAATGTAACCTCCTTATTATTTAAATGTCTTTGACTGTGTCTTTTGAAAAATCAGACCTGTGCATCATTTATTGTCTTCTTTTGGTTTAATAGAGATCCAAGGGCCAACCTTGATCATTTCAATATAAATAGCAGGCTTTCAATGTAGATTTAGACACTTTACCACAAGACTACCTGTAAAAATAAGAGTAGATAAGAACTGGTAGGTTAATTTCATTCATAAACAGAGCCAATAAATCGGTTTGTATTAATTAGATGCATGCTCTCTTGACAAGTCAAGTAGTAAGAGTTATACCCTTATAGAATTAAAGTAGTTTCATAAATCAGCTTAACCTATTGACTGGTGGTGCTAAAATTATAATAATAATAGTAATAATAATATATAGTCAGTGCTATGTAACTCTGTTCTGAGGAATGATTTAACATTAGCAACATAGAGAGTTATCTGGGATACCTGTTTTGCGGATACCAGGCAGGTCTATCTGGATACAGTCTGCTCAAAAAAGAACTAGTCCAGTAAATCCTTGTTGCACATCTATCCTATGGATAGTAATTTGTATCTGTTAATTGAATCACTATGCTGTACACCTGAAACTAACACAATATTGTTAATCAACTATACTTGAGTTTTTAAAAGGGAGAGCTAGTCCACAGGTCTGTACTACAGATTTCTGGAAAGTACTTTTATAGACATATCTGGTACAATTTTGTAAACATAATGTAGGACCTTTAACAGGCAATTGACTCAATTATTGCCTCCCTTCCAAAAAAAAAAAAAGAAATGAAAGTGAAAGTCACTCAGTCATTTCCAACTCTTTGGGACCCAGGCCTGAATATTGGAATGGGTAGCCATTCCCTTCTCCAGTGGATATTCCCAATGCAGGAATTGAACCGGGATCTCCTGCATTACAGATGGATTCCTTACCAGCTGAGTTACCAAGGGAGCCCCCCAAAATAGAACTTCAGAGTTATTTTTTGGTGGCTAACTCTCAGTCTTTATTATTAATATTCAATGTAGTATGATGTCTTGTCTGTTTACCTGGATGTATATTTGACAAATATTCCCTCTTGGAGGCTGTATCAGAGAGTAGTTAAAAACTTGGTGCTCTTGAGTGTTTTATAGGGATCTTAGTATGTTGAGATTGGCATTCAAATATACTTATACTGCCTTATGATTTTTTTTTGGTCAACTAAAATAATTGTCAAATTATCTGGTGGAGAAAGTTGGAGCCTTTTGACAGTCATCATTTTCTAAGAAAGATCTTGGCTCTGCCTACAAAAATTCCTCCACCTCCAGGAGGAAGTGGAATTGTTTCAGGGAAAATGTCTTTGTTAAGTTCTTCGTTCTTCACAAATTATCTATTCTAACCCTCACTCTTCCCTGCAGGAGCCATATGATTGTGTCCTTAATTGGCAAAATAGAATGTTGCTAGCCACCTGGAGTCGGACATGACTGAAGTGACTTAGCAGCAGCAGCAGCCACTTGCCAGAGAGTACATTTAAAAAAATTTTTATTTATTTATTAATTTTTGGTTGCAGTGATCTTTGTTGCTATGCGCCTGCTTTCTCTAGCTGCTGCAAGTGAGACCTGCCCTTTAGTTATGGTGGATGGGCTTCTCTCACTGCGGTGTCTCCTCTTATTGCAGGCTCTAGGCACTCAGGCTTCAGTAGTTGTTGTACATGGGCTTAGTTGCTCCCTAGAATGTGAAATCTTCCTGGGCCAGGAATTGAACCCATGTCCCCTGTGCTGGCCGACGGATTCTCATCCACCGTGCCACGCAGGAAACCTGAGAGTACATTTTTTAATTCTTTGTTATTCAGGTTATTTTTTGTTGTTGTTACTAAAAGCTCAACTAAGAGAAGCAGTGTCCAAGAATGATTTAGGAAAGACGCACATTCCACTTTTTCCGTCCTATTTTGTTCCCATTATATCTCCAACATCCATGTTTGGCAATTAGTAGGCACACCACAGTGCTTGTTCACTGGGTAAATGTATGAAATCTATCACTGGATTAAATCTCTTAAGGGCCAGGAGATGTATTTCCAGAACAGACTGTTACATCCCCTGCAGAATTGTTGTTCTTGAATTGTACTGGGTATGCAGCCCTGGGTTTGTATTGAGAATTTTTCTATTAATTCTCCTCTGGATCTTGTGTTATTGGAATACACTTTCTCTACTTTATGAAGCAGCTCAGGAACATTTCTCTTTTGGACCTACTATAAGGACTAGTCCTGGTCATTTTGAGAAATAGATTTGTTTTTATTTTATGGGTACCATGAATTGTCTTATCATTCCCTTTTATAGAGCAAAATTTGTAACTCAAAATAAACAGTATGATTGCACTCTTCACCTAATTAATTTCTACTTCTACTTTTGCCTCCATGTTTAACTTTTCGACTTTCATATAATTTGTAGTTTATGACTTACTGTCATATATTATTGGTAACTGGTTTATTTTATATATCCCTTTAAGTGATCATGAATGTCTTTTGCAATAAGATTATTAACAAATGAAAATTTTAATCCATCAGTTAAAAAATATTATTTTATTATACAGAAATACTTGACTGTTGCTAATCTCTGTTTTTAAAAGTCACTGACACAAGACAATCTTATGGAGTGTACTTACTGTTTGTTTTACCAATCATCTCCTGACTTCTGGAAAAACAACTCCTCTGGAAATTGCTCTTCTTTCTACTATAATCATGCAGTTCTCTGATCAACTCTGTTCCCTTGAAAGTGTTGAGTACTCCACAGTTGGGCAACCAAACCAAGATGTTCTACTCGGGTTGTTTATTTGTTTCTTGGGGAGGGAGAAGTAGTTTGTATGAGACAGCCCTACCCTATGATGGAATTGTGTAAAACTCGGGAACTGTGAGTGATCATATTTCCTGCCACATGGAGAAAGCCTAACTCAGTGCAAGAACTCGGCACAGAGAAAGAGACAGCAAATGAGAGAGAGAAAAGAGACCTGGTGGGAAATTCTTTTGACTCATGGGCACAATCTCTACCTTTCAGGTGGTTGGATGTTCACCTCTCCTTTGATCTTGTAAGATCACTAATCCTTTTTCCATATTTATTCAAATCGGATTTCTGTCACTTTCAAGTGAGAGTCTTATCTGACGTATGTTATTTTAAGCTTAATTGCGTAGAATCCAGCGCGCTAACCTGGCTAGGAAGAAAAGCTTTGGCCTTAACCATAATCAGCCCCACAGCCTAACCTTGCAGGAAGATAGGATTTAGTCCGCACCTTGAAAAGTGTATACCTGGCTAGACCTTCCTTTAAAAGAAACTCTGCTATGCTTCTTAGAGTCCCGGTGTATAAAACATTTAAATTTTCTTTTGCAAAATACCAGCATTGCAGATTTTTGTCAGCAATCTTAAACTCAGATGGTTTGGTCTTCTGACTGTGTCAAAAGTGGATTTAGACAATAGTTATTGGAGATATAAGGACATGATGATTAGCACTTTCCAGGTTGTTCTACTTCTGTCTCCACGTCAAATCAACAGAATTCTACATGCTTTGGTGGGTAGAGTGGAAAGAATATAGACTTTAGATCAGGCAGAGACAGATCCATATCTTAGCTTTACAACTTAGCCAAATTCCTTGGTCTCTCTAAGTTCCTTTCTAAGTAGCTTGTGGAAGAACATCAATCTTACATCATTATCAGAGAAACAGCATCTATCTTACAACATTATCAGAGAAAATACACATAAAGCCCTAGTACAGTGTCAACATATAATAAATGCGAGCTATTATCATTATGTTGGCTCCCTATAGAAGGACCTTTTGGAAGCTTTAACAATTTGCTTTCAGCTATACACACATACGCCACACACACAAACACACACACACCCCCCCCACACACACCACACACAGAGCATGTATCTGCATCCTTTGCCTAAATATTGCTTACATAATTCCCTTTGTAGAGACATTTTTACACTATTCCTCTCTTAGGGATTTTGCCCTAGAGGAAGAGTAAAGACTTTTCTGAATTGCTAATTTTCTTTTCTATCTAATGATAAAAGTTCCGTGAGTGCCATCTTGTTCACCCTTCCCCACCTTCTTTCTTTCTTTCCTTTTCCCCCCTTGACTATCAGTGTACGAATAGAGGTAAATTTAATGCTCACTTGCAGCAAACTTGCTTAAAATACTCACTACCTCCTCAATTACTTACCATGTATTGTTTTATTTTTTCAATGGCCATGTCATATGGATATCTTTACCAAAAGGAAGAGTTCCCAAATTCTTTCTGGAAGTAGGCAGCAGGGTATGAACAATAAATGTTGATAAGTAAATACACACAGACTATTTCACACCTCTCAAATGGAGGATGGTCGAGACAGGAGAATGGGGGTAATAGCCCTCATGTTTGACAGATGTTGGAAGATGTGCTCTGAGTTTCCTAAAGACCGTGCTTCAGTCATCAGCCTCTCATTGGAGCTTCTGTTCTGACTTGTAATCAAGCTTTGTGAGAAGGGCCCTCTTTCAGATCCCATGTTCCATGAAGCCCACTTGAAGAGCCATGAGGTCAACACAGCTTCAACTTGATTCAGGGTCTCCATTGCTGAGGGATTAACAGCAGGCAAAAGAAGGTGATGACATCTAGTGCTGGGCACATAGCACACATTTAGAGAATTTACGTATTTCTTATTGGCTGACACTGTCATTAACCTCTTCTCTCTGAATAAGGCTCATCCCTCCTGCCCTGTGTCTTTGTTCCTCTATTTTCATGACACATACCCGTGGTGCTCACCTGTCTGCTCCCCTAGCCTGCTAGCGCTGGAGTTCTTTGAGGTTACGAGCTGAGTCTTACTCTTTGACCGATCTCTGGCATATCTCACAATGCCAGCACACAGCTTTCAAAATATGTTGAAGGAGCAAAATGAATGAACTATCATCTTTATAGAAAATATTCTCCAAAACAAGAGAGTATAACAGGAAGAAAAGATCATTGACTATTTCACACTTTTCATTAATCTAAATCTTAAGTGGTAAAAATAATTATTTACTACCAGGGATAAAATGCAAATAGAAATCATTCACCACAAACAATATTTTGTTCTCATTTCCAGGAATCAATGTTACTTCTTTTATAAAGAACAGTTCATCTCAGGGTGATGTCTTACATTTATATGGAGATAACTTATATTAAGTTCACTATGTAAGTGTCTTAGTCTATTTTTGAAAAATCTCTTTGACAGCCTACTTTTCTCTGAAAGAAAAATAAACACTGGTATGGTTTTCTGGGACAGCAAGTTTCAAGTTTCTATTTAAAGTATCTGTGCTATTGACAGCCCCACATGTCAGCCCAGGGGCCTCTGTTTGGGGTTCAGGTATTCTGGCATCTAGAGAACCTCTTGGGACAGTCACTGTTGGGTCACCACTCCATTCCAAGATTGTCCTAGGGGCTGTGCAGAGTGACTACTGCACACTAGGAAACTACCCTTGATTAAAAATAGAAGGGCTGTGCTGGTGGTGAAACACATTTCCATATCAAGTATGCTTTATTAAAAAAAACCTTTTGCATTTCCAAGTTAAAAACACGATTTCCTGACAATGTTCTGAGATAAATCCACTGCATATTCTTTTATTCAGGTCAGAAGCAGCAAGTCTGAATGAGTCAATGTAGCCTTCTGTATTTATCTACATCTTATGATTATGTTTCTCAGTTGCAAAGACTGAATCAGTATGATCATTTGCCTAGAGGTGGTATCCTTCACAATATAGTTCAGGAAACCTGGACAAAATCAAGAGAATTAATTTCGTACTAAATTAGGAAAGAACTCTGCTCCATGTTACTAATTGCAAATAATTTTCTATTAGGTGTCTTATTTTTATTTATGTTACAAATATAGTCCCTTTGACTATTAAGTGGGCTTTGAAGGTGTGACCAAGACTAAGGTAGCATCACACTGGGGTCACTGATTGTGATGGTTAATTTCATATATCCATTGGGTGAGGATACTCTGTCCTGACACTTGGTCAAACATTATTCTAGACATTTCTGTGAGTGGATTTTTTTAAGTGAGAATAACATTTAAATCAGTAGACTTTGGTAAAGCAGATTACTCTCTTTAATGTAAGTAGGCCTCATCCAATAAGTTGAAGGCTTTAATCAAAAAAGACTGACCTCTTAGAAAGAAAGGCAATTCAGCCAGCAGAGAGCCAGTGGCCTTGAACTGCATTTCCTGCCTAGGTCTGCACCTCCTAGCCTACTTTGCAGATTTTGGACTTGCCAGCCTCCACAACAGCATGAGGCAATTCCTTAAAATGAATCTCTCTCTCTTGTTCTCTTATATATATCAGAAGAGATAAAAAACAGAAGAGGTAATATATATAATGTAAATATCTATATACATGTAGGTCTAATTTGTATGGTAAATTATATATATAATGATCTATATTAGATAAACTTTTAATATATTTTTATACAAAAATTTTAATATATCTCTTATTGGTTTCGTTTCTCTGGAGAGTCCTAATACAAGTGACTTTTTCCTCTTATTTCATCAGTGAAAACTGAAGAGTCTCAAGGAGTAATGCCAAGCAGACATCCTTGCTTTGCTGATCTGCTTTCATAATGTGTTACAATATAACAAACACCAGAGGAAACCATTTAAAACCAAGAATAAATTTCAATTTATTTATTTAAAAATTAGGCATTTCTGCTGTGGAGAAAGTACTCGTGTGTATACTGAGCAATATTCTTTTCTTTAAGCTGACTAGTGTTTATTCACCGCATGGTTTTCTTTCCTCCCTGCAGTTCCAGCGATGATTATGGTTGTAAATGTTCTCGCAGTTTGAGTTGCGACTATGAGTGTCCCCACTGCAGTTTAGATAACAGAACAGACCACTGACGATGCCATCCTTCTGTCAGGAACTTGTCTCCCAAGCGGTTGTCACCTTCATGCTTGCACCGTAACTTCCCTTTTACAGTTGGAAGTAAACACATGCAGGGAGGGTGGGGGGCGGCCACGAGGGGCAGTTCATCCTGGACAGTTGGTGTGATGTTGGGCAGAGTATATTCTAAGCTGGACGGTGGCAATACAAGCGCTTTTAACTTAAGTGCTTTTTAAAAACTTCCTCACCCCTTGCCACAAGGTGAGATAAAATAGGCAGGAGCAGAACCAGGCAGAGGCAACATATGATTTCCTATCACCCCTTCCCTCCCCTCCGGACTCATCATTTTGTAATGACTTCCACGCTTAAAAACACGTGAGTTCCTTCCCAGGGCTCATATTCTCCCAGTTCTTCTGGGTGGTGCAAGCCTTTCCCCTGCTTCCCAGACAGCCCTGTCTTCTTTGCATGCCTATGTGCTCACTGTCTACTGCTCAGGGCTCAGCAGGACTGACAGGCAGGTTCAGTGGAAAATCTAGAACTGAACAAGATAATGGATCACTAATTGCTTACAGGCACACCCCAGAGATATTGCAGGTTTGGTTCCAGACCATTAATTGAATAGGCAATGAAGTGAGTCACAAGAATGCTTTGGTTTCCCAGTGTATACAAAAGTCATGTTTACACTACACTGTTAAATGTGCAATAGCATTATGTCTAAAGATACAATATACATACTTTAACTTAAAAATATTTTATTGCTAACCATCATCTTTGCCTTTGGTGGGTTGTATTCTTTTCACTGTTGAAGAATCTTACCTCCGTGTTGATGGCTTCTGATCAAGGCGGTGGTTGCTGAAGCGTGGAGTGACTATGTCAACTTCTTAAAATAAGAAAAGAAATGAAGTTGGTTACATTGAGTGACTCCTGCTTTCATGAATGATGTCTTTGTTGCAGGTAATGTTCTTTGATACCATTTTCCCATAGTGGAGTTTCTTTCATAATTAGTCCTCTCCAAGAACCTGCCTGCTAATGCAGGAGACATAAGAGATGCATCTTCGATCCCTTGGTTGGGAAGATCCCCCAGAGAAGGGAATGGCTACCCTCTCCAGTATTGTTGCCTGGAGAATCCCATAGACAGAGGAGCCTGGTGGGGCTACAGTCCATAGGGTCACAAAGAATCAGACACAACTGAAGCAACTTAGCACACACACACTCAAACCCCATGCTCCTTTATCAACTGATTTCATGTAATATTTTAAATCCTTTGTTGTCATTTCAACAATCTTCTCAACATCTTCACCAGGAGCAGTTTTCTCCTCAAGAGTCCACTTTGCACGCAGAGCAGCACACTCATTATTTCTTTGGACTGCATCACCACAAAGTTTCAGTTTGTAAAAAAATGCAGTATCTGTAAAAGGACAATAAAGTGAATGCCTGTGATATGTTTTCAGACTTCTGATTATTGCAATTACCTTAATCACTTATTGTCAAGGAACTCTTGTGTGTGTCATAGTATATATCCATGTCCACAGACTGCAAGGGTATCTTTAAAAATATCTCTAGGGTTGTTTGTAGAGTGATCTTATATTTTTCATCCACACCAGAACTTTTTCGAGAGTAAAAGGAGGCATTAGTAATAATTATTCGAGACAAACCAGCTTGTGCAGGCATCTGGTTACCAGGCACTAATTTTCTTGCTTTCTCCACCACTGGGAAAATTGCTTGTAATAATTCCATAAGTTGCTCTGCGAGAAGGAGGTGTATAGGTGTGTATGTTAGGTCCTCAGTCATGTCCGACTCTTTGAGACCCCATGGACTGTAGCCTGCCAGGCTCCTCTGTCCATGGAATTCTCCAGGTCAGAATACTGGAATGGGTAGCCGTTCCCTTCTCCAGGGGATCTTCCTGACCCAGGGATCAAACCCAAATCTCCTGCATTGCAGGTGGACTCTTTACTGTCTGAGCTAGGAGGGAAGCCCGAGAAGGAGGTACTGTGGTTCTTTTTTATCTAAGCACCTAACCATCTTGTGCTCAGAACTGTTAAAATAAAAGAAATTGTGATTTTCAAAGCCTGTATGTTCAAAACATGGACCTTAGTAGTATTCACAGAGCAGAGTTCTGACCCAGAAACCAGTCTTTACCTAGAAAAAGCTCATGCAGGGTGAAATTATACTTAAATATAGTTAGGTGCCCAGTGGAGAAAGGGAGGGTGGATGGAAAAGCCCACCACGCACTATGCCTGTAAAGGTCAGCTCCTTCCCAGGCAGCTCTCATCTGCTAACTCTACATCCTCACTTTCTGTTTGGGAAGAGCTCACAGTGTAGCCCAAGCAAATTAAAAGGTGGAATAAAATGTGTTTAAAATAAAATTAGCTTTAATTTCATGAGGAATGGATAGTATATCACACTTGTAGAAGAAATGAGGGGTTGGAGAGCATGTCAGGGAATCAAACTCAAGATGAGATTGAGATTCAGCCTCAAAGACACTAGGAATTTCTGTCTTAACCAATACAGAGAGAGGAGAGACTGCTTCCTTTTTTAGTTTCTGGTCTTTCACAACCTTGATGGTTAGGGGATTGTTTAACTTGTGAAATGCCTTTTGTATAATCTGCTCTGTTTATGGTCTGATACTGTACCAGCTTTTTCACAAGTCAATCTTTCTTTTATTTTTTTCTTGGTTTGTTTTTTCTTCTCTTCTTTTCTCTCTCTCTCTGTCTCTCTGTCTGTCTGTCTAACATAAAACATTGGTTGTTTTCTCTCTGTAGCCTTTTCTCTCTCCCTACTCCACCCCTCCTTCTCTCCCGTCTTCACTCTCAAAATTGGCTTCAATAGCAACAGATTAAGAGTAGGCATCTATTTGGGGCTTCTCAGGTGGCACTAGTGGTAAAGAACCTGTCTGCCAATGCAGGAGAGGTAAGAGACACAGGTTCGATCCCTGGGTTGAGAAGATCCCCGGGAGGAGGAAATGGCAACCCACTCCAGGGCTTCCCTCATAGCTCAGTTGGTAAAGAGTCTGCCTGCAATGTAGGAGACCCCGGTTCAATTCCTGGGTTGGGAAGATCCCCTGGAGAAGGGAAAGGCTATCTACTCCAGTATTCTTAACCTAGAGAATCCCATGGACAGAGGAACTTGGTAAGCTACAGTCCATAGGGTCGCAGAGTCAGACATGAATGAAGTGACTTAGTATGTTTGCAAGCATCTATTTAGGGCTTCCCTGGTGGCTCAGAGGTGAAGAATAATCCACCTGCCAATGTGGGAGGCAGAGGTTCAATCCCTGGCTCAGGAAGATGGCAATGGCAACCCACTCCAGTGTACTTGCTGGGAGAATCCCATGGGCAGAGGAGCCTGGTGAGCTACAGTCCATGGGGTCGCAAAAATGTCAGACATAACTTAGCGACTAAACAGCAACAAAGCATCCTTTTATTTAACGGTAATGGAATAAAGATCACTCCCTCTAGGTTATGTATAAAGATATGTTTGTCAATATTTTATTTAATGTATCTTATACAAAGAAAGTTTTGAAGACCCTAAGGATTTACAGAATCCCTTGGACTGCAAGGAGATCCAACCAGTCCATTCTAAAGGAGACCAGTCCTGGGTGTTCTTTGGAAGGAATGATGCTAAAGCTGAAACTCCAGTACTTTGGCCACCTCATGCGAAGAGTTGACTCACTGGAAAAGACTCTGATGCTGGGAGGGATTGGGGGCAGGAGGAGAAGGGGACGACAGAGGATGAGATGGCTGGATGGCATCACTGACTCGATGGACGTGAGTCTGGGTGAACTCTGGGAGTTGGTGATGGACAGGGAGGCCTGGTGTGCCTCGATTCATGGGGTCGCAAAGAATTGGACACGACTGAGTGACTGAACTGAACTGAAGAATTTTCATCAAGAAGCTAGTGGGTTTTGGTTGTATAGCACAATGAATAAGTTTCAGACGTAGATCAACCTTTTAGTCAGTTCCCAAAATGTCATTCTGATTCTTTTTCTTTGCCTGGTATGTGAGCCAATTAACTTCCATTAAGACATATTTTGAGCAAAGTGTTTTTGTTTCCACTGCAAATAATATGTCTATTGATAGTCATTTGACTTTAAATACACTATTTTAAAATACGTTTTAATATAGTGTCCTGGGAAATTTTTTGTGATCTGAAATAATCCTTTTTGGTAGAACAGACAAATAGTTTTTCCTTCTAAACAGTATTATAACATATTCTTGTGAAGTGTGGACAGAACTGTGGAAAATTATTTTCTAAAGATGTTTATATATTTTAGCTCTTGATAAAGAAACTTCTGATTTGATTGCCTGTCTAGAAGGTGATGGACACGGAAGCCTAGCGTACTACAGTCTATGGGGTCGCAAAGAGTCAGACACGACTGAGCGACTGAACTGAACTGAACTAGAAGATATCTGCAACCTATTTTTTTCTTTTTGTTTTCTTTTTGTTGTTCACTCTGTACTTTTTTTTCTCTGGAGACCGAACCCATTACCCACTCCTCATTCATCCAAGGTCAAGGTAGCAGCTACCTAGGCCAGATCAGTCAAGACTCCTTCACTCCCTTGCACACAGCAAACAGTTCAAGGGTGGGCAAGGAATTCTAATTGTCAAGAGGAGAGGTGCTCTCTTTCACTGGGACCTACAGCCATAAAGGAAATGGAGTCTAGAGTGGCTTGGTGCCATCTTTGCCAGCCCTTTGAAAGAGCCTGGGAATGAGGGCAACACAGCTGAGGTGGAGAAAAGAGCCTGACGACAGTGCATGTTCTCCTGAACCTGTTCACAGCCGACCCATAATGGCCTGTCTGGTTACTTAAGGCAATAAATTCTGCCCCCTCCACCCCAAAGCTTAAAGTGGTTTACAATAGATTTCCAACCTAATTTTGAGAAAGTTCCAATATACTCATTAATTTTTAATTGGAATGCAAAGTCACACAGTCATATTTGTTTTAAGAGAGAACATACTTTTTATTTCTTTTTGCATCCCTAACCCCAATGGGAAGCTTGCCAGTTTGCTAAGAGCAGAACTGTGATATAGTTGAACTGTGATATGGAGTACAGATAACTATAAGAAACCTCAACAGACCTAAATATCTGGACTTGTTTCCTAGATAATTTTATTCATTATTTTTAACAGTTTTATTCCTCCCAACTTGAAGGTATCGAGAAGACCTAAAGTCAAAGATTATACTTGCTCAAAGAATAGAAATCCTGCTGTTGCCACGTATTAATTTATTACATATTATGTAGTAATACATGTTAATTTGTTAATACAATGTTTTAGGCATTGTTTTATAAGGACCTTAGCAAGGACCCTTGAAAAATGAGCAATAAGTGCAATATAAAATAATGCTAATTTTATATTACTTAAAACCCTTTTATCTTGATTTAGCTTATCATCTGTCAGCCTGGTGACCAGTACTTTTATGGAGAGGACAGACAGGTCACCACATTACTCAAGTACTGTACAAGCTTTGTTCTTAGCCTTGCCAAGTAGTTGTGACTATGCAATTTACACTCCAGGGAAGTTTTGGTTTGTCATTCTTACTCAGTTAACTTACCCATGAAGTCTGTCATTATAACTTGGATTCTCTGGATCTAATACCTTTAAAAATAGAAGCAAGACTCTCAGGGTCCTAATTCTGTCGAATGAGTCACTTTTTATTTTGGCCAAAGACCCCCCTTGGGAATCAGTCTAAGGTGTAATCCTACAAGAGTCATGGACGAATTTCCTAATGGGGTGTGCAGAAGGGTGTGGAAATCTGTGGCTTGGGAACAGCTTGTGAGCTGCAGAAAGAAAGGCAACATTCCTTCTGGCTCTCAACATTCCTTCCTCGACCACCTGTCACTTTCATGTCGAGGGGATTGTCTCATGCCCAGAATACAGAGTACCTTTATGAAATAAATGTAGCAAATCACTTTTCACTGAGCCAATTTAATTTCTTTTATAACAATGACAATACACTTTCTAAGCGTGTTTGTCATGGGGAATAAATGAGGAGTCAGCATACCTGTGATTTAGCAACGAAGTTTAAAGGTGAAGGCTCCATGAACGCATCCTTCCTTGTGGACCTGGTCCCATTTGCATCTCCAATCTTACCTTTCAGCATCACCTGCCCTCATTCTTCCAAACGCTATGAAAAGTGTAATGTCAGCCACTTAGTCGTGTCTAACTCTGTGATCCATGGATTGTAGCCCACAGGGCTCCTCTGTCCATGGAATTTTCCAGGCAAGAATACTGGGGTGTGTAGCTGTTCCCTTCTCTAGGGGATCTTCCTGACCCAGGGATCAAACAAGGGTCTCCTGCATTGCAGACAGATTCTTTACCATCTGAGCAACCAGAGAAGCCCTCCAAACTCTATACTTAACCTTAAACACTATCCAGTCTCTTTTGCTTCAGGGAAATTTGCAAATGCTACTTTTTCTAACTTAGCATTTTCCCTTTTCCCCAAACCTTGCTGAAATCTTGCCAATCCGTGCTCATTTTTCAGGTTCCAGTTTTTGTCTTACTTTCTTACTCTCACCAAACTGGATTTAACTCTTTCTGATATTACAGAGCTTCCTATATGATGTGGCACTTGTCTGTTTTCTTATTTGTTCTTGTTACTAGTAGAGTTTTGCCTATCAAACCTGGCATTGTGTGACGGATAACTCAGCAGTTTTCAAACTGGATAATTACAGGATAATTACTGGATAATTACAGGCCTAAAATCCGACTAAAAGAAGTAAATGAATACGATATGAAAAGTTTGATGTTGAATTCGTCATAAATAATGATCCACATCCTCAACTTTTTCTTAAGTAACACTCTGAACCCAGCTGAAGAATTGAACTTGACAATAAGGAACATAACTGAGTAGAGGTCACAACTACCCCATTAGTAATGTTCCTTCCTGATTGGAAAGGGAATCACTTCTCAGCCTTTTGGCTGAGATCTCGTTTCTGATTAAAAGGAAATGTTATTGCATATGGCCTTGAAAACTCAAAAATTTCCACCTTATCTTTTGGAAACACTGTCTGAGAAGATAACAGTTGTTTCTAGTCAAATAAACTAAATTTATTTGATCAACACGTTCATAAAAGTGTGCTTGGGTGGGGCAAGCCAAGAAGATTTCTTTTGTAATCTGTAAGGGCTTTAATGACCCCTGTCGGGGAGGCTCTGTACCCTGCATGCTAAAGAATAGATCAAAAACTGACAAAAACCCAAAGAATCCATTTTTTTTTTTTTTTAGCTTTTGCTTCCACAGGATCCAACAGTTAACTGCACATTCAGATTTTATGCCTTTTTGGTTGCAACTCGACTGTTAATTTTCTCTAAATCAACCTTCTTGGTGGTTATGAAAAAACTGATGAGGTTTGTTTTTCAGGTGTCCTGTGTGGTGATTTGACATTTGCGTCCATTATGAAATGATCACCACAGTAATTCTAGTAACCATCTGTCCTCATACGAAGTTATTCAAATACTATTGACCATATTCCTTATGCTATATATTCCATCCTGGTGGCTTCTTCATTTTCTAACTGGAAGTTTGTGCCTCTTATCCCTTGCATCTATTTTGCCCTCTCCCACCTTCCTCTCCCCTGTTTTTTCCCCTCATCTATCAGTCTGTTTTCATTTTATTTTGGGCCAACCCAAAAGGCAGCTGTGGTGGGAAGATTGACTGAAGGGGAGCTCTGCATTGGAGAGAGATGGCAGGGCTCCTGTAAGCCATGCCCAAGCAGTGCCTGGGAGCTGTCTAGGTTCCCGAAGGTACCAAAGCTGCAGGATGTTAGCTCACTGCATCCGCTTGATGGGCAAGTTCTTTGTATGTGAGTGGCACATCTCAGCTGTCCTTTAGTAATGAGAAGTAACTTAGAGCACTCTTTCCAAAGTGCCCTGAAAGGTTTCTTTTGTAGTCTGCCCTATTCTTACCAACTCTAGGGACACCGTGATCATATTGAAGAGTAACAGAGTAAAGACTCCTGAACTCTACCCTTCAGGAGAGTCGTATCCAAGTGTCCTGGGGAGCCATCATGTTCTACTGGAAAGCCCCAAACTGGCAATTCTGTGCTCCACGTGAGATGATGGGGTACATTTATGACACAAACTTGTATTTCTCAACTGAAGGAACTATAGCAACCCTGTTCAAAACAGCAATATGCCCTAAACCATCTTACAGATAACTGAGGCAGAGCTGAACTTTATCTCGAAAAGAGGTTTGATGTGGTACTAGGGACACTTCATGCCCTCTGCAGTTCTGTGGTATTGATTTGGATTTGGATATTCTTGCCTCCTGTTTCTTTCCCTGCTACTCCATCTGTTCGCTGTGTATGACTTGATAGATACTCCATTTTATATCATCTTTACCTAGCAACACTGGAACCAGGGACCCTGTCCACGGGAACCAGGGGAGCAAGAAAGAGAAGATGACTTTTTGAGAATGAAAGAGACATTTGCAAGGCAAAGGGGAGGGGCATGCCAGGCAGGTAAAACCACAGCTATAAAGTCCGGGCAACACGGAAGCCCAAGATATACTCAGGAAATAGCTATTCATCTAGTGCAACAGCAAGAGAGAGAGAGAGAGAGAGAGAGTGTGTGTGTGTGTGTATACTGTCTGGAGGGGAAGGGGAAAAAGAGTGACTACAATGAAATCCTAGAGAGAAGCTGGAGCCTTTATTTGATTCTCATAGATTTGAATTAATATCTTACAAATGCTAATGGCAACCCACTCCAGTACTCTTGCCTGGAAAATCCCATGGACAGAGAAGCCTAGTAGACTACAGTCCATGGGATTGCAAAGAGTTGGACATGACTTAACGACTTCACTTTCATGGGTGAGAAATGGAAACTTCTTTGAGACAGATCTGCACTGCTCAATACATCAACCTCTAGGCACATGTGGAGGTTTATTTTAAATTTAAACTAACCCATACTAAAATAAATGAAAAATATTGTTCCCAAGTCACATTAGC
This sequence comes from Bos indicus, assembly GCF_029378745.1. NCBI lineage: Eukaryota > Metazoa > Chordata > Mammalia > Artiodactyla > Bovidae > Bos > Bos indicus. The sequence goes on from NC_091768.1 coordinate 83,275,884, forward strand.
CACATTTCAAGCATTCAATAGCCACATGTGGCAGGTAGCTAGTTCATTGGCCATTGCAGATTCAATTTTATTGTTTGTTTGTTTCATAACAGGAGCATAAATCCTGCCCTTGATAAAATTGAATATATAAAACAATGGTTTTCTAGACCTCAGGCAATGCAGGAGAGAGATCCTTCTGAGACAAAAATGGATAGGGTGAGAACTATGATTGTCTCTGTCACTGATACATGTAACAATATGGATAAATCTTCAAAAAATTATGCTTAGGGGAAGAAGCCTGGCAAAAAAAATGTGTACTCTGTTTGATTTCATTCATTCAGAAGTCTAGAAAATGTGATGAATCTCTAGTGACAGAAAGCAGATCTACTGAGGGGATTTGGTGGGGGTGGGATTGATGACAAAAATAAATGAAAAAACTTTTTGTGATGATGGAGATGCTCATGGTTTTGACTGTAGTGATGGTTTCATGAGGATATTTTGATGTTAAAATTTATAAGGCTGAAAATTTAATTGGTGTGCTGTTTATTATGTGAATGTACACCTCAATAAAAAACTGTTAAAGAACAGAGCAATTCTCTTCTGTTCTTTCTTCCCTCTACAATATTCAACAAATGCATCACAGAACTACAGAAAATCTAAAGGTTTGAAACACTAATGCTGGAAGACAGAGCATCCTGCCCTTCTACTACTGGCACTGAGACCTGCAGCGTTCTGTGGTTTGGATTTCATGGCTCCTCACGACAGGGCTGACAAACATGAATTTACTTGTGGTCTACGCTGACTTTGCTCTTCTCATTTGCCTGTCAGTTCAGTTCAGTTGCTCAGTCGTGTCTGACTCTTTGCGACCATGGACTGCAGCACACCAGGCCTCCCTGTCCATCACCAACTCACAGAGTTTACCCAAACTCATGTCCATTGAGTTGGTGATACCATCCAACCATCTCATCCTCTGTCGTCCCCTTCTCCCACCTTCAATCATTCCCAGCATCAGGGTCTTTTCAAATGAGTCATTTGCCTGTATGTCTATATAATTCACGGCTATAATTCTGGTGGCTCAGTGGTAAAGAATCTGCCTGCCAATGCAGGAGACACGAGTTCAGTCCCTGATCCAGGAAATTCCTGGGGAGAAGGAAATGGCAACCTACTCCTGTATTCTTGCCTGGGAAATCCCATGGACAGAGAAGCCTGGGTGGCTATAGTCTATGGGGTCAAAAAGAGTCAGACATCACTTGGTGACTCACTAACCAATTATATAATTCATAGCAGAATACCAAGCAAATCTAATCTCAACCATTGTGTTTGTGATTGTTATGGACCTTATATTTTGGCGGTATAAAATATACAGCATGGGAATCTCCAGAAACATGAAAAGCGAGCCAAACTTTCTGCTCAGGCAGCTTTTGTATTTGCATGTACTTATAGGTGGGCTTCCCAGGTGGTGCTAGTGGTAAAGAACCCATCCGCCAACGCAGGAGATATAAGAGATGCGGGTTTGATCCCTGGGTCAGGAAGATCCCCTGGAAAAGGGAATGACTACCCAGTCCAGTATTCTTACCTGGAGAATCTCATGGAAAGAGGAGCCTGGCAGGCTACAGTCCATGGGGCCACAAAGAATCAGACACGATTGAAGACACTTAGCACGCACGCATGTACTTTTAGATAAGAGCAGACGTAAGCAAAATGTAGGTCCAATCGCTTTTGAAGAAGTGAATCCTGACTTGGAATTCAGCAAAAGACCAACAAGTTCCTCTCACCTAATTAGCCTGTCATATGAAATGTAATTTTCTCTTGATGGTTAGTTTTTGCATTTTTCTAATTGATCCATATGGACTTTAGAAAAATGACACTGTTCAAATGATATACTACTTATTTTTATTAGTATGACATTTGACATAATTTATAGAATTTGGGCATGGGGCTTCTGGTTAGGAACTTTATTGTAACATTGTTTCTATGGGAAAATCAAAATAAAATATTTAACATTTCAATTTAATGTACTCTTTTCAGTGCTGTTCTTTCTATGAACATAGTATTTACTTGTACTATAAAGTATACATCATTATTATTCAGAATAACTTACCCATCTGGTCAAATCAATGCCTGGAGATAATAATACCAATTTGGGTACAAAATTGTCTGTGTTCCAAAAAGCAATATGGGAGCGCCTTTTCAAATGACAAATGAAAGACACTTGTAATACAAGTACAAAAACAAAGAAATGAAAAGTCAGTATAGTAAGGGTCACCAACTAAGCAGTAATAAGATGTCAGTTAGAACGAGGACATGTTAGTGGACATTAGAGAATTGCTTTCTAATTGATGTTTCTGATTCCAAACTAATATGAAAAACTGTGGAAGTTTTGCTGACAATGGCCAGTCAGCTTTGCAGGCTGTGAACACCATAATTAGAAGAACAGAAAAAAAGAAAGACAAGCAGCATGTGTCAGAATGCCAGGAAGAGTATAAACTGCTTTTGAACCTTAAGTGGAATTCTATCTCTGTTCCTTCTGAATGATAAAACATATTTTGCAGTCTCATTAGTGTTATTGAAAGTAGATTTTTGTTGAACCATTGTTAATCTGTAAACACCATTTAGCCTTTTGCAACTTAAATTTAAGTTGTATGCTAACAGAAACCTCTACACTGCTAAAATTATTTTAACACAAGTATTTATCATCGAAGAGTGCAGTGTGTACTTAAAGACAGGTATTGTGTCTGATGTTTGTACTCACAAAATCTAAAGTACAGTTTACCAGTCGCATAGACAGGGTTAAATAACTACTTTCATGTTTTGAGTGTCAAACTCTATGTTCCGAATGTATGAGATGTGGCATTTCTCTCTGAAACAGAGATTTTATGCCTGTATAAGAGTACTGAAGAAGTACAGAAAATTTTGTCTTTGTTTTCCATCAAACTATTTCCATGAGTGTCTTAGAAAACCCTCTCTTACATGCCACCAAAGTTTCCCGGATTCTAGAGCTAGAAGGGACGAAGTCTTAGTCTCAGTATTTTCAGCTTCTGCCACAAATAGGTACCTGGCCTGTGGTAAGTGCTCAGTTAATTTTGGTTGCATGCATGAATGAGTGAGGAAGATCAAACTCTGCCTAGTGTTAAATCTCACTAGACTGGAGCTTGGCTCTAAGGATATCAGACGTTGAACAACAACTGTGTCGGACTCTGTAATAATGAATAGGATATAAAGGTACACCTGGCACAGCCACGCAGCCTGGAGGCGGCTGTGTAAGCCGATCAAATACCACAGTGCTCATAATACCCTGTGCCATCATCAATGTGCAAAAGAAAACCCAAGGAAGCACAGGTGAAGGGGTGAAGGCTTTTTAGATGAAGCACGACTTATGTTGGGGCCTGAAAATAAGAAAAATGAATGCAGAAATTTTGGTTAAAGGTTAACCAAAGGAGAAATTTTCAGAACAACACGCTTACTATAACTGAGACTAGCTGTAAAAAGTGGACATATATAAGACCAGGTTTCCAAAGAAATGCATGGATAAATGCTCATATGTTGTAATATATTGCCCAAGTTTAAGTGGTATAGCCCCTTCAATAAGCAACAAATATTTTAAGTCATCTGGATGAAAATGACATTGGTGAGCTGGCATTTTGCCACGTGCATGTACGGAAAGCTGCTTCAGTTGCGTCTGATTCTTTGCAACCCTGTGGACTGTAGCCTGCCAGGCTCCTTTGTCCATGGGATTCTCCAGGCAAGAATACTGGAGGGGATTGCCACGACCTCCTCCAGGGGACCTTCCCTACCCAGGGATTGAACCTGTGTGTCCTGCATTGCTGGTGGTCTCCTGCATTGCAGGTAGGTTCTTTAACAACTGAGCCATCAGGGCATACTCCATCACACCGGGGGTTCATCATATGAATTTGGGGAGTGGGGAACAATACAGTTCACAGCAGTGGCTGAGATGGGAACAGACATGTAGTGCTGGGCCAGCTAATAAAGGACAGTTGTGCCCTACTCAGGAGTTTGGGACATTTCCATTGTCAACAAGGAGCTGGAATAGGTATTAAGTAGGGAAATGACGTGATCTAAGTATTTTTAGAAAGGTAACTTTGACAAGCAGCATCTTCTGGCTGCTGCTTCCTGCTGCTTTTACTGACTCATTAAGTGGCTAGTTGTCAGGCAGCAAGACCTATGCTCCGTAGGATACCGGGGTTTGAAGACTTTCTCGTGATGTATTGTTGAGGTTGTTGTTGTGTTGTGCTCAGCTGCTCAGTCATATCTGACTCTTTCTGACCCCATGGATTGTAGCCTGCCAGGCTCCTCTGTCCATGGAATTTTCCAGGCAAGAACACTGGAGTGGGTTGCCATTTCCTCCTCCAGGGGATTATTGGGATATTGTTGCTAAGTAGATTGTGTTAAAATCTTACATGATAATCTTTTTTACTTATTATTTATCCACATGAGTAATTTGAATCATAAGGGTGGCAGTGGTTTCATGAAGCCACAAAGCATTTCTCAGTATGAGTGGTTTATTCTCATATCTTGTTGACAAATTAGTTCACCTCTTCTCCTCTTGTCTGTGACTCTAATTTAAGGCAAAAACCCTCAGGGCTGTAGCCTGTAGCATCATCTTCTTGCTTCATTATTCTTCATCTTTTTACCTTTTCTTGCTTTGGACCTTTAATTCGGGGATCTTCACATTTATTCCTTAAAGACATTTAGTACTGAATAACCCTCACTATTTTTATTTACCCCAAATATATTTAATTGAGAAAGATGCTTGAAAAAGAAATGGAACATTTTTTGAAAAGTAAAAATAGCAATTACAGTAAAAACAAAACAAAAAACAGAACAAATAATAAAGCCTCTTGTAACAAGGCAACACTTCGGTATCTGGTTCAAAGATAAAGTCATTTAAAAAGTCATTTAGCTTATGAATGAGATTTTAAAAGGCTTGGAGGATAAAGACAACTTTAAGAAAAGGCACATCATTCTTTCCAAGTGAAAAGCCCAAAGGGACCAAGGCTTGATGATATCCCAGATTTCTGAGACAGTTTACGCTGAAATGATTATTTGTTTCTTTTTCAGTTGCCACATATCTAGGTCTTTAGCAGTAGGCAAAGTTGTTACTGGCACTATCTTTTTCTGTTAATGTCCTTTTTTTCTTTTTAAGTCCAGTAAATCTAAAGCATGAAATAAATAAAATTCAAAACAGAAACAGATAATTTGAGACATGGTGCTTTTCTGTTTATTTCTAGCATGGGATGTTCAGAACCATAAACTGCACATTTTCATAAACTGCTATAGTTTCATTATTCTGGACTATTTTCTTCCCTATAGTTGTGATCATCCCTGACTTCAGCCCCTTTTGGAGTTCACATTTCAGCACCTTTGACCCCTCTAATGCCCTCCCCATATGCATTTGGAAGGAAATAAGTGGTTACTTTTCATTCCAGTTCAAGCTGCCATCCCAATCACAGTGAGAAGCGATGGGTGTCAGAGTAAATTCCAGAACCAGCTTCTCTCAGGGAGCTGCGTCCTGAAGGAGAAGAGTCTGGGCAGTCTCTCCAAGAGTTGGGTTCAGCTGCATCTTGCTTCATCTGCTTCAGCGAGCTTTTCAGGACAAAGTAGGAGCGATTGTATAGAGCAGAAAGTGAAAGTGAAAGTGAAGTCGTGTCCGACTCTTTGCGACCCCATGGACTGTAGCCTACCAGGCTCCTCTGTCCATGGGATTTTCCAGGCAATAGTCCTGGAGTGGATTGCCATTTCCTTCTCCAGGGGATCTTCCTGACCCAGGGATCAAACCTGGGTCTCCCGCATTGTAGACAGACACTTTACCGTCTGAGCCACCAGGGAGGTCTGTATAGAGCAGGGGGCTCTCTAAATTTGGTTCCAGGGAGTTTAAGACTCACCTGCAGGCCCCATTTGGGAAACCCTGTGTACTGTCATGTCTGACTCTTTGTGGCCCCATGGACTGTAGCCCGCCAGACTCCTCTGTCCATGGGGTTTCTCCAGGCAAGCATACTGGAGGCGATTACCATTCCCTTCTCCAGGGATCTTCCTGACCCAGGGATCGAACCTTTATCTCCTGTGTCTTCTGCATTAGCAGGCGATTCTTTACCACTGAGCCAACCAGGGAAGCCAGGAGGCATTGTTATTATCAGACGTTATTGGCAGCATCCCCAGGAGTAAGCAACTTTTGACCTCATTTTGAAAGTGGCAGAGGGTTCATCTTAGGTAGCATTCGAGGAGCCAAAGGTGCAGTGCTCATGTGCTGGGAAAATGGGGACACAGATGCACCTCTTATTTTCCATGAAAGGAAGAGGCCGCCAGTGGCATAAAAGGGTTAAAGGAGACTCTGAGTTGCCATTTCTTATCTGAGCCCTTGGCCACCAGGGATTCAGAAGTCAGAAGTGCTTGTCCCACACAAACATCAGCTACACAGTCACCTGTCATTTCTGTCAGGTGGAGGGATGGACAGAGGGCAGAAAGCAGGATTCTGGCACGTGAAGTTCTACAGTGAATGGCAAAATTGGGCACAACACTTAAAGACTGCCAACACTTACTGGCTGGATCCATATCCTTCTTTTACATCCAAATTGCTTATTTCCGCTCCAGAATATAAACCCTAAAACTTTAAAATAGGATGCTAAAGCTCAAAATGGAAGTCCCTATAGAAATGTTCTGTGATGGATTTTCAGTCTCAGTCTTGTCTTTTTCACTCCTCTTCTCTCCCTGATCTCAACATGAGCAGGTACACTGAACGTCTTGTTCATTCAGCATTGTTAACGCCAGCATCACAGGAAGGCAGCTTGTGTTCTCTCAGTGTGGATCTGAATGCATCCCCCAATCAAGCTGAATCACAGCTTCCAACAATGTCTGGTGCTAATCCCTGGAACCCGTAACTGGTAGCTTATATGGAAAGGGTCTTTATAAAAGTGACTAAGTGGGCTGGAAGAAGCACAAGCTGGAATCAAGATTGCCGGGACAAATATCAATAACCTATGCAGATGACACCACCCTTATGGCAGAAAGTGAAGAGGAACTAAAAAGCCTCTTAATGAAAGTGAAAGAGAAGAGTGAAGAAGTTGGCTTAAAGCTCAACATTCAGAAAACGAAGATCATGGCATCTGGTCCCATCACTTCATGGGAAATAGGTGGGGAAACAGTGGAAACAGGGTCAGACTTTATCTTTTTGGGCTCCAAAATCACTGCAGATGGTGACTGCAGCCAGGAAATTAAAAGATGCTTACTCCTTGAAAGAAAAGTTATGACCAATCTAGATAGCATATTCAAAAGCAGAGACGTTACTTTGCCAACAAAGGTCTGTCTAGTCAAGGCTGTGGTTTTTCCTGTGGTCATGTATGGATGTGAGAGTTGGACTGTGAAGAAGGCTGAGCACCGAAGAATTGATGCTTTTGAACTGTGGTGTTGGAGAAGACTCTTGAGACTCCCTTGGACTGCAAGGAGATCCAACCAGTCCATTCTGAAGGAGATCAGCCCTGGGATTTCTTTGGAAGGAATGATGCTGAAGCTAAAACTCCAGTACTTTGGCCACCTCATGTGAAGAGTTGACTCACTGGAAAAGACTCTGATGCTGGGAGGGATTGGGGGCAAGAGGAGAAGGGGACGACAGAGGATGAGATGGCTGGATAGCATCACCGACTCGATGGACTTGAGTTTGAGTGAACTTGAGTTGAGTGAGAGTCGGACACGACTGAGCGACTGAAATGAACTGAACTGAACTGAAGGGTCTCAACGAGGAAGATTATCTGGATTAACCTGGTGGGCCCTGAATGCAATCACAAGTGTCAATGTAAATGAGAGGCAGAGGGAAGACACAGACAGAAGAAAGAGGTAAAAGGACATGATCATGGAGGCAGAGCTTGGAGAGACGCAGCCATAAGCCAAGGAATGTCAGAGCCCCAGAAGCTGGGAGAGACAAGGAAGGGACATCCCCAAAGAGCTTCCTGAGGGGGTGCAGCCCCACCACCATCTTGATTCTACTCCAGTGAGACAGATTTCAAACTTCTGGCTTCCAGGCCTGGAAAGAACCTGTTTCTATCATTTTAAGCCTCTGAATTTGTGATCAGACTGGTAAATTAAACAATGTGATTTTATTTTCTCACTGTTTTGGAGACTAGAACTTCAAGATAAACATGTCAGCGAGGCTGACTTCTTCTGAGGCCTTTCTCTTTAGCTTACAGATACGTCTCCCCCGTGTCTTCCCTCGCTTTCCTTCTGTGCAAGCTTGTGTCTGTGTCCCAATCCCTCTTCTTTTAAGGATGCTGAGCATATCGAATTATGACCAACACATATGACCTCAGTTCAGTTCAGTTTCAGTTCAGTCGCTCAGTCATGTCTATTTGCGACATTATACCGAAATTACCTCTCTAAGGATCCTGTCTGCAAATACGGTCACATTCTGAGATACTGGGGGTTAGGACTCTCAACATATGAATTTTGATGCGGACACAATTCTGAGCATAAAATCAAGTAACATCATTATCTTTATTTCTATTTTTCAGGAAATGTTAAAGTCCAGAACTTTGTTTAATATCACACAGCTGAGGAATTCAGGAGCTTGGATTTCTTGCTCTGAATCCATTACTCAGTCCTTAAAAACAATAACAAAAGTAAAGATTCAAAGGGAGATAATGTAGTTGTCTTAGGAGAGTCTTGTTTTTACATCTCACCGCTCTAGTGTCTGGTTCAGTAAGTTCAGTCTGAAGCTGAAGAAGAACATATAGCCTAGATATATATATATAATATATATATATAACAAATATTACTATAAATATATAAGTATATATAATATATATAATTATATATATATTTAAGTCTACTATAAAACAATTACCCTTACAGCTGATTTCTTGAAATATCACTTTGGAAACAAACAGGGATCTACAAAGAATAATCAAAGTTATCTTTAGGAGAAAGTTAGAAATCTTGCATCATAATAGTTTGTTTTCATTCATCTTCAATAATAATGCCTCTGATGTGTGTTTCATGAGACACCATCCTTTTTCTTAACAAAAAATTTGATCAAGTTCTAAAAATGTTGTTTGTTAACGGGGAAGAATTTCCAAACATAACATCATTCATCGAACAAATATTGTTTGAAGATGTTCTGCCAAATATTTTTATAAATATTGGGAATAAAGTACAAAAAACACCCCACAGAAAAATCCTGAATGAAACCTACAGTTTAGTGGAATAAAGCAAACAATTCCATCCCACAGATTAAGTCCAGGGTACATATCAGCTGTGCCTTAAAGTGACTGTATCCACAGCCCGTAGAACACAACCTCATGAGAGCGGTTTCCAAACTCATGATCCACAGAAATCATGAGAGCTATAAGTTAATTATAATTTTTAAAGTCATTAAATCTTAAAGTGAATTTGTTATTCACCATTAGACAACTAACATGTTGCTTGCAACACTAATTCAGTTTAAGTATCTGCTTAGTACCTACTTTGCAAAGTGAGTGCTGTGCTCATTTGTGTCCGACTCTGTGACCTCATGGCCTGTAGCCTGCCAGGCTCCTCTGCCCACGGAATTCTCCAGGCAAGAATACTGGAGTGGATTGCCATTCCCTTCTCCAGGGGTTCTTCCCAACCCAGGGATCGAACCCTCATCACCTATGTCTCCTGCATTGAGGACAGATACTTTTATTGCTGAACCATCAGGTAATAGCTTTGTGTTTTAAATTATTTGCATGATTATTTTATGCTAAGCATTATGGAGCATCTAGAAATATATATTTTCCTCCAGGCAGTGTTTGGAAAGCAGTTTGTTAATATTAGTTGTCATCTGATATTTCTGAGATGCTACTGAGATCACTAAATGATCAGGCTTTTTCAAAAGAATGTGAATTCCTACCCAGAGAACCGAATTTTCTATGCTGCTTGTTGAAAAGAGGTCTTCTCGGTAATAATAGCACCTGAAAGGTGCTTGAAATGTCCCAACAGATATTAAAAAAGAATATTTATTTGTTCCCCTCACTTTATTTTTTACAGGTTAATTCTAACTTTCAATCAATCAAACTAACATTGACTTTGGTATATTTTTATGTAGACAATAAATGTATCTGTTCCCTGTTTTCCGAGTCATTAACTGACTTGGAGGAAGTTTAACAATGCATGGTATGTGTCCTTGGTTGACCATAAAATGACTGGACTTCTGCGGAGGGCCGCGGTTCCACCTGTTAAAGTGGTAGCCTCTACCACTGAGGAGAGAATGGGGCATATTGCCCTTTCAGTCCAGGATATCTATACAAGGAGGAACCTTCCTCCCCACTTTTATGTATTTCAAATAAATCCCTATTAATAAAGCTGGAAATCCTTTGTAAAAACAACAACAACAAAAACATCTTGGAATTGCCACCTGAATCAAATCTTTGGAAGCGGGGATGATTTCATTGATTTCTGCATAAAACAATGTTGCAGGTCAAAACATAATCTACTGTAGTGTGTGTTATTTAGCTGCTGATCTTAAGAGAAAGCTTTATACAAATTACTACAGCACAGCTAATTTGCAAGTATGTTTGAAGATCCAATGCCATCCTTTTTCTTTTTACTGGGCTTTGAAGGCACTTGTATTATGGCTTTTTGACACAACTAGACTAACGTTCACTCAGGGTTTCTCCAGGGAAACATGCATTTAAATGGTAAATGTATTTGCCCTGAGGCATGTGACAGATCCTTGTGTTACTTCTTACACTGTATTTAAAGTTGGTTCCGCAGACACTTTGAAGTGGTACTTGTTTCATTCAATGGTGATGTGTTGATCCTTTTAAGTGGATGGCAGACAAATGCAGCTTTTCTTCTATTTCAATTTATCATATAACATCATAGAACACTGAAAAGTTGCCACATCATAATTCTGACCAACCTAAGGTCTTTATAATTAAAAAGGAGACACACCATTGAGGGGTTTCTGTAGGCATGGAACACACTGAGCAGCAGTTCTCGGAGTGAGACCGTTGGCCATGTGAGTGCTGTGCTAAGTTGCTTCAGTCGTGTCCAACTCTTTTGCTACTCCATGGACTGTAGCCCACCAGGCTCCTCTGTCCATGGGATTCACCAGGCAAGAATACTGGAGTGGGTTGCCATGCCCTCCTCCAAATGGATCTTCCCAACCCAGAGATCGAACCCAGTTCTCCCACACTGTAGGTGGATTCTTTACTGTCTGAGCTACCAGGGAAGCTAGGGCCATGCGAGTACCTGGAGGAGAAGCATCACAGACAGAGGGAACAGCCATTTCAAAGGCCCCGAGAAAGCACACTTGGCATGTTCCAGGTACAGAAAGCACTCTGAGGATGAAACAGACTCACAGGGTGTGTGGGAGACGAGAACAGGGAGGCGGCGGGGACAGATCGGATGGGGCCTGCCAGCCTTCATGATGATTAGGCTTCCTTCTGAGTGACTTGAATAACCAAGAGAATTTTGCATGGAGCTGGGACATTATCTGTCATTTATCTTCAAAGGATCACATTGGTGGCAATGTTGGGAAAAGGTTCTAAGAACCTGTCAATAACTTAGTTAAGAGCAAGTACGGTGGGGCTGGTGGCAGCTTTGGAGGTGTTGAAAAGTGGTTGGAGTCCAGATGTAGGATGAAGGTGGACTGATGTGAAGGATGAGAGCAGAGAAAGGGATTAGGATGACTCTGAGATTTTTGGCTTGAGCAAGGGAAAGATGGAGTGCCATTTACTGAGATACAGAAAATAGCCAGTAGCTTTATTTTATATCATTAGTTAACAAAAGTTCCCATTAACAACTTCGTGTAGTTTTTTTGAAAGTTTGGGGAAAACACTTTCCTTCTGTAAGTTTGTATTCCTTTGCATGCTCAGTCACTCAGTTGGGTCCGACTTTTTTGTGATGCTGGGGCTGTAGCCTGCCAGGCTCCTTTGTCCATGGGATTTTCCAGGCAAGAATACTGGAGTGGGTTGTCATTTCCTGCTCTGGTGGATCTTCCTGACCCGGGGGTCAAACCCTGGTCTCCTGCATCTCTTACATTGGCAGGCAGAGTTTTTATCACTGAGCCACTTGGGAACATTTGTAGCCAATAATTTGGACTTAAACTCTGGGGAAGGTTCCTGGTAAAGCCTTGCATTCTACTTATAAGAGAGGCTAGTTTGTCCACGGTTTCCTGTAGAATAATTGGAAGAGTGGGTGAGGATGTTAGCTTTAGTGGCTCAGTGATGCTCATAAAAGGAAGGAGAGAGGGAGGAAAGAAGGAAAGCAGGAAGGAAGGAGGGAAGGAAGGGAGAAGGAAAGGAGGAAGGAAAGAAAGGAAGCATTTAACCCTAGAGACATCAGGTATATGTATGATCTTCTTGAGGTAGGTGAAGACTTTTTAGTGGGAAAACTAACATCACAGTGATAGTACATTGATATGACATATTTAAATGTGTGAGCAGATGTCATCCATACTATAGTTTCAGAACATAGTAAATTCACATTTAAATCTCTTGAAGTACAATGTATCAGAACTTACATGATTATATCCTTTTTTCTTAGATGACTTATTGACAGGCTAGAAGGACAATGAAGGTGATTTCTGCTATGCCAAGTTGGTGCCCATAATGATAAAGACATCGAGTGTATTTTCAAATTCTCTGCCAGTAGACAGCAAATCTTTTACTACACAGCAAAGTAGATTATACAATTACATTTCAATTGCTCTCAAATGTTTCCATTTATAAGTGTCCAAAGGTGTCCAAGGGCAGTCTTTTACTATAATACAAATATAAATTTTTTTCCTGTGGCTCCCTGTTGGCATTTCAGCATCAGATTCAGATTTTAGAGCAAACTATGACCATCTTCCAAATAAACTTGGCAAAGAATATGGTCACTTACATACACAATATTCTGAATATTTCAAACCACCTGAGCTTATACTAGTGAAGTAAAAGTCCAATATATGGAATTTCCCTTTTAATATATGGTCTATGTTATTACCATAGAAAATGATAAGTCTTTCTAGACTTGCCAGTGGTTCTAAATTTTGCACCCCCAGGAGATACTTGGTTATGTCTGGAAACATTTTTGGTTGTCACCATTTTGGGGGTGGGGTGGGCTAATAGCATCTAGTGAGTAGAGACTAGGGATATGACTAAACAGCTTATTGTGCACAGGAGAGACAGCCCAGGAAAGAATCATTCAGTCCAAAACGTCAGTAATGCTGAGGTTGAGAATCCCTGGCTTATGCCGTTGCTCATAGCTCATTCCATAGCTCACAACACAATTGCAGTCCTTTAGCTGAGTCTTACATTTCTATTGTTCAGCTCAACATTTGGCACTATGTCTGCCAAGTGCCGTTGGCACTATGTCGCATTTCTTAGATGGGAAGAACACACTACTTTGAGGATACATGGTTTATAGTCATTAGCTGAGTTGAAAGACCATTTGATTTTTCATTAGAAACTGGCAAGTGTACCAGATTAGGGCTTTACCAAGAAAATCATGGGGCTTCCCAGGTTCAGTGGTAAAGAATCTGCCTGCAATACAGGAGACAAGATGTGAGTTTGATTCTTGGGTTGGGAGGATCCCCTGGAGAAGGAAATGGCAACCCACTCCAGTATTCTTGCCTGGGAAATCCCATGGACAGGGGAGCCTGACGGACTATATTCCATGGGGTTACAAAAAGAGTAGGACATGATGTAGGGACTAAAACAACGACATAAGACTATCATGAGGGTTAAAGAGATTTTGCAAGATAATAGCTACCTTTATTTCACTTCTAAGAACTTTATCTATGCCTTTGTTAGCCATTCTAGTCCCAAGGCTATCTCTTCACTTGAGTGTCAAGTACAGCTAACAATTTGAGATGCTACACGCACACATACACACACACACACGATTTTAACTGTGGCTGCCAGATATCAATGAGATTCACAGGCCCCTGGTACAATATTCTTGACGATGTGTGCCTGATATTTTGAAGACCATCTGTCTCATTTTAATCGAGAATACACTCTGCCAAAGGTTTTGCATGCCAAATGACTTTTTAAAAAATCTTGTGCGGTGTTAAAAAATGTTTTAAAATATTTTTATTGAGGTAAAATTCACACACCATAAAACCCAGCCATTTAAAGTGTACTATTCAATTTTTACACAACTATCACTACAATCTAAGTTTAAAACTTAGAATCTTCATCCTCCCATAAAGAAACCTCATAACTATTAGCAATCTCTCCACATAGCCCAGCACCCTCAGACCTAGGCAACCAGTAATGAATTTTTTAACTCTATATTTGGGCTATTCTAGACAATGGCACCTCACTCCAGTACCCTTGCCTGGAAAATCCCATGGAAGGAGGAGCCTGGAAGGCTGCAGTCCTTGGGGTCGCTGAGGGTTGGACACGACTGAGCGACTTCACTTTCACTTTTCACTTTCATGCATTGGAGAAGGAAATGGCAACCCACTCCAGTGTTCTTGCCTGGAGAATCCCAGGGATGGGGGAGCCTGGTGGGCTGCCGTCTATGCGGTCACACAGAGTCGGACACGACTGAAGTGACTTAGCAGCAGCAGACATTTCATATAAATAGAAGCACACAGTATTTTACTACTGGTTTCTTTCACTCAGAATGTTTTCAAGATTCATCCTTTAATAGTATGTATCAGGGATTTTTTTCTTGAGTCTAAATAATGTTCCATTGTATATTTACAATATTTTGTTTATCTATTTGTCATTCGATAGGTATTTGTATTGTTTCTACTTCTGTATTGTAAATGATGCTGACATGAACAAGTTTTAGGGTGGGACCATGATTCGACATGACTTGTGTCCTTATAAAGAGAGACACCAAGGGTATATGAGTGGGTTTCCCAGTTGGCTCAATGGTAAAGAATCTGCCTACAAATTCAGGAGCTGTGGGAGATGCGGGTTCAATCCCTGGGTGGGGAAGATCCCCTGGAGAAGGAAATAAAAACCCACTCCAGTATTTTTGCCTGGAGAATCCCATGGACAGAGGAACCTGGTGGGCTACAATCTTTGGGGTTGCAAAGAGGCGGACATGACTGAATGACATGCACACACACAGGGTGTATGTACACAGAGGAGAGACCGTGGGAGGATACCCTGAGCTTCCAACTTCTAGCCTCCAGAACGGTGAGAAATAAATGTATGTGTTTTAAGGCAACCAGTCTGTGGTATTTTGTTATGGAAGCCGTAGATGACTAATATGCTTAGGAGTGGAATTGCTGGGTCATGTGGTAACTCTATGTTTAACAATGTGCAGAACTGCCAAATTATCCACAAGCAGGTCTTCATATGAATGTGTTTTGTTTTTAGTAAACACACAGGAGTGGCAGAGCTGAAAGTATTATGTTTAACTTTTTAAGAAATGGACAAACGGTTTTCCAAAGAGACTGTGCCACTTCACATTCCCACCAGCAGTGTGTCCAAGTTCCAACTTTCCATTTCCGTGCCCAAACTTGTCATTGTGTTTTGATTATAGTCATCCCAGTGGGTGTGAAATGGTACTTCATTATGTGTTTCTTTTTTTTCCCCACAGGGTTTATTTATTTGTGTGAGTCTTTTTTCCCCCCATATGATTTATTTATTTATTTTTTGAGCCCTTTTAGGTTCATAGCAATGTTGAGCAGAAAGTACAGTGTTCCCAGGAAACTCCCATCCATGTCTACCCCACCTCAACTCTCCCACTTATCAATATCACATGTCAGACTGGTAACCTTGCAATTTATTACAATTGATGAAACCTATTTTGTCACATCATTAATCACCCAGGGTCCATAGTTTATATTCGGTTTCACTCTTGGTGGTGTAGACGATGTAAAATAACACGCATCCACTGTGGTAGTTGTCCTATGGAATTGTTTCACCGCTCTCAAAGTCCTCTGTGCTCTGCTTACTCATTCTTCTCCCCTCCCCCAACCTCTTCATTAGGGTTTTGATGGTTTTTATATTTTCCTAGTGACTAATGTCATTCATCATCTTTCCATGTGCTTATGGCCACTTTTCTCAGAGGGGAGATACAGGTCAAGTTGTACAAACTGTCAGTTATAAGTATGTACAGTATGATGGCTGTAGTTCCGTGTCTCTACATCTGCCTGTGTTCACAGGTGGGTTCCTTACCCCTAGCATCAGCTGGGAAGCCCCATTAGTGATATAATATTGTGCCAATATGAAATATACATATTTTTAAAAGTAATTTTATAGAACTTTTAGATTTATTAAGGTTTTGGTATCTTCATTTTGAAATAAAACATGTCTATTAAAAATTCCTTTGCCTATTTAAAAATTGGATTGTCTTATTACTGAACATCAGTGCTTTTTAATTTTTTTAATATCAGTGCTTTTTAAAGGTCCAGTTTGCCTCTAACTGAAAAGGAAAATAACCCATTATTTCGTCTAGTATGAGAGAAACACTATAGTGTGTTATCCTGAATGGTGGTCTTCTGAGCAGGTTTCACTGTTCCTTCATGTCTGGGATCCACTGACTGTCAAAGTAGTTGACTTGTGATTTCAGGGCAGAGGCACCACTTTTCTTGGCAGCTGGACTCATAGGAGTCCAGAAGAAACAAATAGCTTTCGGCAATTTTCAATAAATCTTCTGTAATAGTGTAACAGTTTCTGATATCCCAATCAGAGAATAGAATCAAACAGCACATCTTACTATTAAATACGAAACACACAGGAAAAGCACAGCTAGAGGAAAAGCGTGAAATGATTTTAATGTTCATCAGCTTGTTCTCTTTATCAGACAGGATGTTTGCCGACTTTGGTAACCCACACAACTCTCCTCTAGGGTGAAGAGTGTTTATCAGTTATTGCAACCAATTACATTCCGCAACTGTTAACTGTACCATTGGAAAAACCCTGGTGTTGGGAAAGACTGAGGGCAGGAGGAGGGGGCAACAGAAGATGAGATGGTCGGATGGCATCATCGACTCAATGGACATGAGTTTGGGCAGACTCTGGGAGATAGGGACGGACAGGGAGGCCTGTCGTGCTACAGTCCATGGGGCTACAGAGAGTTAGACATGGCTGAGCAACTAAAAAACCACAGCAAAAGTTTACTGCACACCCAACAACAAACATTTAATGCCTTTTCTACTGAATTCATTGAGTTGCTTGATGTTTTTAGAAAGAAATAGATGCATTCTATGTTTACTCACTTTTTAGAAAAGGAAATAGCAGCCTCCCTTTTTTGGTATTTATTATTCATTTGGCTAAAGAGATTCTGGAACTTAGCACTGAATATTTTGGCAGAAAGAAAATCTAAAATGGAAAATGCCATGGTGATTTAACTACCGGATTTAAAAGAGCCTTAAAGTTCACTTGTACTTAAAAACTTTCAGAATTTCACTAACTCCTTTTGAGAACTCATGTTGTGTTCAAAATTTCCTTTCTCCATGGAGAATCAATGTCGTAACGGATGCTTCAGGCCTTTTCTCTGACTTCAGTAAACCAGCTCCTCCCTGCCGGTGTCTTATAAGGATGAAATTCTTCACCGCAACTATTTTACCTTTTAACATGAGTAGCTCTCATGTTCACTTACATAGGTGACATGTGACGGCCATATAAATTGATGGGAATAAAGGTGTTGGTCTGCATATTAAATAAGAGGAAACTTAATTCATCTTTTATAAAAAACCCTCCACTCTGAATGAGTTCCAATATCTTCTTTCCACACCTTAATGGACCTCCTTGCCGATCCCTGAAATGTGTCCATGGGAGTCCACTTACTGAGCCAACGATACTCATGAACTATCCTTTCTTTGGGGTGCAATCTTTATTCTTTAAATGTTTAAGTCACAGTTAAACAGTTTTGAGTATATATATATTTTAGAAACATTACAATGGTATTCAAAAGTGGTAGCATAAACCGTATCACCCATTTGTTTCTCCAAGGATAGTCTGGATCAAGAGTTCAACCAGAGAAACAAAACCTATTGGAGATACATATTCAAGGATTTATTAGAAGGCACTGGCTGATGTGATTGTGGAGGCTGGCTAGGTAAGTCTGAAGTCCAGAGGGAAGGCCATCAGGAAGGACATGAGGCATGAGCTGAAGTTGCTGTCCATGGGTAGAATTTCTCCTGGGAAGTCTCATGTCTGCTTGGAAAGACTCTCAACTGATTAAATTAAGCCTTCCCAGCTCATCTAGAATAACTTACTTTAAAGCCAGCCGATTATGGACACTACCTATCTACGAAAACATTTCATAGCCACACAGTATCTGATCAGTCGAGACTGCAGCCTGGACAAAATGACTCATAAATATGACCATCACAGGTGACAATAATTTCTGTGCTCATGGGGCAGTCACAGAATATCACTTGTTTACATTCATGTGGACACAACTTTCAAAAGCTGTTACATGCAACCTCAATCATTTCTTTTTTTTTTTTTTTTTTAACAAAGTATAAGATATAAAATTAAATGGAACTCTTTGTTTTATAGTCTACTAGACTTGCAAACACTGCTGCCTCTGTGTGGACAGACTTCTTCCTACAATAGGCCTTTGGCCATGATCAACAAAATTGTGTATACAGCAACTTACAATGTGGCCAGAAAAATTTGCCCATTTCCTGCCTTGCTCCTGCTGAGGAGACACTGGAGTTAATTTAAAAATAGGCTATTATAGTTTTCAAAATTTTTGGTCTCAGGATCTGTAGGTGCATCAAAACTATTGAGGACTCTGAAGGGCTTTTGTTTATATGGGTTATACTTGTCAGTTTGCTTTGCTTTGCTTGCCTGCTCAGTCATGTCTGACTCTGCGACTCCATGGACTGTAGCCCACCAGGCTTCTCTGTTCATGGGATTATCCTGGGAAGAATCCTGGAGTGGGTTCCTCCTCCAGGGGATCTTCCTAACCCAGGCATAGAATCCTAGTCTCCTATGGCTCCTGCACTGGCAGGCGGATTCCTTACTACCTGAGCCACCTGGGAAGCTGGTTTGGTCTGCTACAAAACTCCCTCCAGGAACCTGAAGACTGTACACAGGGGGACTTCCCCTCTGAAGCTCATCTGGGGAAACTCTTCCTCTTTCTAAGGAAATCTGGGGACAAATGTCTGCTCCCCAAGGCACTGGAAGGATCAGTCATCAGAACTGTGAGGCATACAAATCACAGATGTGGAAAGATCCCATGTGCTGAAAATAGGTTCTTGCTCAAAATTGTGTTTTGAATAGGCTCTATTGAGGGTTTGGAACATAAGAGCAGGTTTACTAGGAGACAAAGATACCACAGGGGTTTGGAGATTAAGCTCTTTAAGGCTGAAGGGATGGAATATTTGAATGGCAGAAAGAAAAAGTTACTGAATAATTTAGTCATCCGTACAAAGAATTGTTACACAGGTAATGGAGCTTAAATTTTATTTCTGTTTTGCAAGGAAAAACCATAAGCTGTAGTACGAAAGATTTGGTTCCAATGTAACAGTTTTAATGAACAAAATCAGTCTTGAGAGTCATTGATATTAAATAATGGAATAGGGTTCAACGGATGGTACAGGACCTTCAAAGATAAAGTATGCAGGGCTCTGAAAGGCTGACGGAAGGCAAAGGCAAGTTGGAGATGTCAGCTTTGGTCCTGGCCAACTTCTCCTGCTGTTTTCTGTATATGGTAGTCTGTTAACTCAGAGGCAACACCACATACCCACTGTGAGAACCGAGTTCCCTTTGTGGTTTATCCATTACTCCTTCCTTTAAAGGAAGCCTCCCAGGTGGTTCATATTCAACCCTTATGTGTGACAGCATTTATGTGAAATTCACAACGCAGTGAAGGTACACAGAAATTCTTGTACATTATACAAAGTGTAGAGCTGACTGACCCCACTTTGAAGAAGCATTATGGAAGATTAGATTTTCTTTACCAGAGTAGACAGGTTTAAAACATATTGCTTGTACTGTTTCATTTTAGTAGCATGTCATTTTTATATTGCTATGCCAGTAAGAAATTAAGAAATAGCATATAATTGTGGGATTTTGTTTAAATTCTAGAAAAATTGGAAGATACTTTTTATTCAGCTTAAAAAGGCCTGAGCTCTTTTAGCACAGGTGATTTTTGCATTTCTCAAAGATTATCCTATAGTTTAATAAACATAAAAAAACTCAAGCACAACTAAATATTGGGAGAACTTGTAAAGGAGAGCACAAGATTTAAAAGACATCATTTGTTTGTCTACTTAACAGGGTAACTTGGGTTGATGATTAATCTTGCATTGTTAAATTCAAATCCTAAATATTTTGACAAATTCTGTCAAGTTTGATAACTATTTGTAAAGAATTTGTGGTTGTATGTTGAATTATCATCTAGAGAGTTTTAAGTTTATTAATACAGTATAAAAGGGACCAATCCCTAACAAGCTATCTCTAAAACACGGGCCATTCTGCTGAGATCACAAAGAGAAAAGCTGAAGCTGCAATAAACATGGTAAAGGTACCCAAGTTTGAAGTAAGAGACTAAGGAATTAGGTGTATTTCACATTATAGGGCTTCATTTTATATATACAAGTCTTTTCAGTCCTAGTAAGGTTACTTGGATTCATTTAAGAGAGATGCAGGGCTTTCCTGGTGGCTCACTGGGTAAAGAATCCGCCTGCCAATGCAGGAGACTCGGGTTTGATCCTGACCTGGGAAGATCCCACATGCTGTGAAGCAACTAAGCCTGTGAACCACAAGTATCGAGCCTGTGCTCTACAGCACAGGGCGAGCCTATGTGCCGCAGCTACTGAAGCTGGAATGCCCTAGAGCCCGTGCTCCACAACAAGAGCAGCCACTGCGATAAGCTTGTGCACCGCAACCAAGAGTAGCCCCCAGCTCACCGCAGCCAGAGAAAAAGCCATGTAGCAACAAAGATCCAGCACAACCAGAAATAAATAAATTAAACAAAAAAGAGAGACATACAGTCCCAGTAACACTTCAGCTCACTAAGGACTTGAATTACCTTATTATTTTCTCTTTATGGTTCATTAATAAAGTACTCATTTAAGAATAACTATTTTTAAGTACGGTGATATTTCAGAAAATATAAAAAGACAGGAGGGAAAAAAAAGCCCTTTGTTTGCAGCCAAGATGTGGAGACTAGATTGGAATTTATTTTGAACAATTATTTGGGAGAACTGTCACAACTATAAGAAATGCTGGACTGGATGAAGCACAAGCTGGAATCAAGATTGCCGGGAGAAATATCAATAACCTCAGATATGCAGATGACACCACCCTTATGGCAGAAAGTGAAGAACTAAAGAGTCTCTTGAGGAAAGTGAAAAAGTTAGCTTAAAACTCAACATTCAGAAAACTAAGATCATGGCATTCGGTCCCATCACTTCATGGCAAATAGATGGGGAAACAGTGAGAGACTTTTTTTCTGGGCTCCAAAATCACTGCAGATGGTGACTGCAGCCATGAAATTAAAAGATGCTGCCTCCTTGGAAGAAAGCTATGACCAATCTAGACAGCTTATTAAAAAGTAGAGACATTACTTTGCCAAAAAAGGTCCGTCTAGTCAAAGCTATGGTATTTCCAGTAGTCACATATGGATGTGAGAGTTGGACTATAAAGAAAGCTGAGTGCTGAAGAACTGATGCTTTTGAACTGTGGTGTTGGAGAAGACTCTTGAGAGTCCATTGGACAGCAAGGAGATCCAACCAGTCCATCCTAAAGGAAATCAGTCCTGAATTCATTGCAAGGACTGGTGCTGAAGCTGAAATTTCAATACTTTGGCCACCTGATGCGAAGAACTGACTCATTTGAAAAGACCCTGATGCTGGGAAAGACTGAAGGCAGGAGGAAAAGGGGATGACAGAGGATGAGATGGTTGGATGGCATCACCAACTCAATGGACATGAGTTTGAGTAAGCTCTGGGAGTTGGTGATGGACAGGGAGGCCTGGAGTGCTGCAGTCCATGGGGTTGCAAAGAGTCAGACATGACTGAGTGACTGAACTGTCAGAACTATTTTGAAGAAAGAATGTCTATAAAATATAGGGTTCTGTGGTTTAAACAATTTTGACACCTTTTGTTGAAAGACCAAAACAAACAAAAAATGAAAACCCAGCAGTATGTTCTATGGATCAGAAATTTAATAAATGCCCGAATTTCAATTTACACTAAAATATTTATTTAATTGATGACATTTTACAGAAATAAATAAGAGCAGTTTTTCTCTAATACAGATAGGTATATTTATCTATTTATATTTTTATATTTCTCTTTATACAAAATTGAAGCATTATCAAATTACTTTCCCTAAAACTGTAGCGCAAAAAAGAATACTAGGAAACAGAAAGAAATACTGAAACATGTTCATCATTAAATTAGAACCAAGGGCCTTCTGAATTGCAGCAAGTTATGATTTAGAGAAAGAACATGAGATTTGGAGCCAAGGACCTGGGCTCCACTGTTTACTTGCTATGTGTCATAGGCATATTTCTCAGTATTTCTGAATCTCACTTCTCCACTTTTAAAACAGGAATGTTATAAATTTCATCAACTTCACAGGACTGGTGGGCAAATTAAAACACATAAATGTATAGGAAAGCTCTTTATAACACATAAAGAGCTACAAAAATAATAGTTTTGTCTAATTTCATATAAAAGAATCAATGCATATCTTCCTTCAACTGAAGAATAAGCACCAGAAGTGTGTGTGTGTTTTCTTCAGTTGGATATGTCACTCTATAAACCAGAATAAGAAAATGCACCTTAACTAAGCACCAAAGCCTCTTGGACAAATGAGATCCAGGGTAAATTCCTGCTAGTTTTCTGGACAACTAAGTAGGAGTTAATGAGTCCTGAGGGTCATTTGAAACTCTGAAGGCTCAAAGAAAATAAATCAAGAACACTTGTATTACATCAAATGGCTAGGATACAACAAGCTACTCCTTATTTAACAATTTCAAAGTCCATTAATTCTTCACAGAAGAAACACTGGGTTATTATCACTTGCAATTATTTGCTTCTGTGAATATGACATTCTCTTGTTACAAAGATCAAATGCTAATCCTTGAGGGAAGTACTAGTGGAATGAAATAACAAACCCTATCATAAATTTAGATATTAGTGGCTAAAAAGTCTAGTTACACAAGAACATAGGAAAGAAAAAGAATCTAAGACATTAGTATGTAATAATGGTTAAAAAAAAACACACACAAAAAAACCCTGCCATATTGTTATAATCATAAAAACTGAAATTATAGACACTGCAATATTTACAGATCAATCTTAAAACGTAAACATTTAGTAACACAAATTAAAAGTAGAGAAAACAGATAATTTTAATTAAACATTAATACACTTAATAAAACTACGTTTACACTGATAATACTTAACATATAGAAATACTTAAAGTGTTCAGTGTTTCAATTTTTAGTAGCAAGATACAGAGAAAAGAAGTAATTGTCTAATATTAACTTACTGTTGGAGCTACATTACTCTGAAGTTACTATTTATGGAGTTACAGTCTATAACTACTCAAAGAACTGGGAGCTAATATAATTCACCATCTTTTAAAAATATTACTAATAAGATATTGGTGAATCCTGTGCTAAAGATACTGAAGGCTCTTCCAAAAATGAGATCTATGTTGGTTGAGTATACCGAGTCATATAAAACTAGAATAGTTGAGTTAGTCTCTTATTCTAACTTCTTTTTAAGACTGATCTTATCAAAAGAAAAGTACACAATACCTCTCTTAATTCTCTCAGATAGAGATATTCTTTGGAATAAAAATAAGTATTTTTTTGTGTGTGTGCACGTGTGCAGTTGCTCAGTGGTATCCAACTCTTTTGTGACCACTGTGGACTATAGCCAGCCAGGCTCCTCTGTCCATGGGATTCTCCAGGCAAGAATACTGGAGTGGGTTGCCATTTCCTCCTCCAAGGGATCTTCCTCGCCCAGGGATCAAACCCATGTTTCCTGCATTGGCAGGTGTATTCTTCATCACTGTGCCACCTGGGGAGCCCAAACATTTTATTAGCAGTGTAAAATTAAAGATCTTGATAGCTATTATGGAAATAGTATATTGAAAAGGACTCAAAAACTACTGGACTGTACAACCAAAAAAGCGATAAATTCATTCAACTAAGAACAGTGTTTACTGACATCTACTGGATTGTTTTACTTATAACTTTATTCTATAAACTATGAAAAATTTAAAATACACTAAAGTCTGGACTGAATCAAGTGTACTTCATTCAAGGTCTTCGGTGTCTTTGGTAAACAGGTCTGCCAGGTCAGCCACGGTCAAGACGGAGGCCTCGGAATGCTTTGCGGAAGGGTTCGTGTGACTGCAGGATTTTTCCAAGTGAGCAAAATCAGAAAGAAACCCCAAGAAATAAATTATTATGTTTGTCTTTATATACTGTTCTGGTCTCATAATAATGTAAGACATAAAAAAATATTAATATTATATTTTTAATATAAGAGTATGTTCCTAAGTTTTTGTAATTGAGTTATAAGAAACTCCTAGAAGATGATGGAATCATTATTACAACTTGTTAAAATTAGGAAAGATTTCTATATAGCATTTTCAAGCTTTGCCATAAAATGTTTTCCTCTGTAGACGTAATAAACAAAACTCCTTGCCAACTACTACTAAGGCTTTCACCTTACAACCTGCCTTCTCAGTATCCAAAGTTCATTTATTTCAAGAAAAATTCAAGCTACTATTTTTATTGAGGCAGCTTAAATATAATCACTGAATTCTGTTATATTTGGAAATACCACCAAGAAAAAGCCTTCATGTTTGAGGCAAAAAGCTTTTGTGGCAGCCTCTTTTCCACAGACCACCAATGAAAAAGAATTTCTGGTTTCCAATGGCTGCTTTACTGTGCAAAGTACTAATACCTCTGCAGAAACCATCCCTTCCAAGGCAATCATCTCTTCTGAGTTTATCTTCCAATCACACCTATCTCACCAGAATTCAGTTAGGCATTAGTTTATGTTTAAAGAAAACATATATTGAAAAAAAATATATTAGGAAGTAAATATTAGGAAATTTTATGATTCCAAAATTAAGTTTTTAAAATTAAGGCTGTTTTAGTCTTCCTGCTTCTGCTCTGCCTGTAAGAGTAATAATACAATTACCAGCCTAGTTTTAAGTCCACACCTTTTAACTTGCATTAACGAACAAGTGTGCTGTAAGTTTCATGTTACAGATTTCAGACCAAGGCTTTTAGGTTGGGCATAAAGAGACATTTCATTTAACAAGTAATCAAGCGTGGCAAGGAAATGTAGGATAGTTCTCCCAAAGCCCTCTGCTGGCAAAATATATATTATACTTTCAAAGTATAATAGCTCTGAAATAAAGTTTCTTTAACAGTAGAATCACTTAAATATTTTTTTATGTATTGGCTGTTGTTCTTCAGTCTCTAAGTCGTGTCTAACTCTTTGGGACCCCATGGACTGCAGCACTCCAGGCTTCCCTGTCCTTCACTATCTCCCAGAGTTTGCTCAAACTTATAATCCCTATTAATAAATTAAGTCAAATATAGAATGCATGGAGTATTAGCTGGGAAATTTTGGATAGGTAAAATGTCATACCTTGCTCTATAAAAAGTATTTGCACTTATATCTTTTGGTTGACTAAGTGATCATCTAGGTGAAGAAGTTCTACACACTTACAACCTTATATGAACAGGAAAACTTCTGCCATCCACTTGAAGTGAACTGTTACCTACCTCCTTTCAGCAGTTTTCAGCATTGCTTGCATTCTTTCTTCTATTGTCGCTTTTATTAAGAATCTGTGTACAATAGTGGGTCTAGAAGGTACATAACAGTGATAAGTTTAAAAACACCTGTAGAACAATTTAGAATGAATAAACTTCATATATTACATGCTATATTTATCAGTCAGTATCTGCTGTGGCAGGTACTAAGCCAGGTGCTGGGGTGAGGGGGTTTGGTCAACAGTGAATACAACAAACTAATCTCAATGAATCGATATCTACAGTATCTACTGAGGGAAGACGTAGTAAAAACACACTATGTAAGACATTTGCAGGTACAGACAAGGTCATGAGGAGGCTGACATATGACCGGAAACATGACTGTTGAGAATAGGTGCCTATAAGCAGAGGAGGAGAGGCAGGAGCAGACAGAAGCTGACAGAAGCAGCAGTAAATCAGTGCCAAGTCCGAGCACAAGATTCAAAAGTCTGAGAGGCAGAAATAAGGCTAGCAGGGACGAAGCATACAGCGAGGGGAACGGAGGTTGGATTCCCTTCCTGCCCAGCCACCTGCAGGGTGGCTTAATCCTCCTTACCCTGCCCCTAACATAGTATATGTATTTATTTATTATGTTTATTGTTTACCATCTGTCTCTACCGATCCACTACAACTAGTATTTAAGCTAGGTAAGGGCGTCTCAAGTACTTAGAACAGTGCTTGGCATACAGAAGGAGCTCAATAAAAATTTACTGAATGAACAATGTGGATACTGTTGGAGGTAGACAGTTCAAGTTGGTGATGGAAAGATGAGTTACTTCTACTCTGTAGCTGTTTTCCTTTTTCTCCCTCAACAAGGAGGAGGAACAGAGAGACTGCAGATCCTCTCCTTAGAAAGCAGAAAAATCTATATACTAGGGAAGCAAAGTAGGATTGTTAAGCAGTGTTGAGTGGCCTTTATAGACTTGTGATCTTACATCTGAGATAAGCCAACTGTATGCTTTAGAAAACAATTAGGTAACAAGTCAGTGTTTAAAAATATAAGACAAGGCGAAAACAAACAGGGACCTCCCTGGTGGTCCAGTGGTTAAGACGCTGCATTTTCATATCAGGGGGCATGGGTTTGCTCCCTGGTCAGGGTACTAAGATAACATGCAGTGTGGTATGGCCCCAAATCAAACAAAACTACCCCCGTTCCCAACAAAAGCCCAAATCAAACAAAGAAAAGACCCAGTAAGACATAACTACACCGGCGCACTAAGCGCAGGCGGCTGCAACCGGCGCACTAAGCGCGGCCGAGAGGAGCTACCCCATGTCCGAGGTCAGGGGCGGTGGCCGAGAGGAGCTACCCCAGGCCCCAAAGCTCGAGCCCAGGGGCGGCGGCCGAGAGGACCAACCCCACGCCCCCAAGCCTGAGGCCGGGGCGTTGGCCGGGAGGACCAACCACATGTCCAAGGAGCCGTGGCTGCCGGGCTCAGGAGGGCCTAGAGGAGCTATCCCATGTTGAAGGTCAGGAAGGGTGGCGGTGACGAGATACCCCTCGTCCAAAGTAAGGAGCAATGGCTGCGCTTTGCTGGAGCAGCCGTAAAGAGATACCCCACGCCCAAGGTAAGAGAAGCCTAAGTAAGATGGTAGGTGTTGCAAGAGGGCATCAGAGAGCAGACACACTGAAACCATACTCACAGAAAACTAGTCAGTCTAATCACACTAGGACCACAGCCTTGTCTAACTCAAAGAAACTAAGCCATGCCCGTGGGACAACCCAAGACGGGCGGGTCATGGTGGAGAGATCTGACAGAATGTGGTCTACTGGAGAAGGGAATGGCAAACCAGTTCAGTATTCTTGCCTTGAGAACCCCATGAACAGTATGAAAAGGCAAAATGATAGCATACTGAAAGAGGAACTCCCCAGGTCAGCAGGTGCCAAATATGCTACTGGAGATCAGTGCAGAAATAACTCCAGAAAGAATGAAGGGATGGAGCCAAAGCAAAAAGAATACCCAGCTGTGGATGTGACTGGTGATAGAAGCAAGGTCCGATGCTGTAAAGGGCAATATTACATAGGAACCTGGAAGGTCAGGTCCATGAATCAAGGCAAATTGGAAGTGGTCAAACAAGAGATGGCGAGAGTGAATGTCGACATTCTAGGAATCAGTGAACTAAAATGGATTGGAATGGGTGAATTTAACAGATGACCATTATATCTACTACTGTGGGCAGGAATCCCTCAGAAGAAATGGAGTGGCCATCATGGTCAACAAGAGAGTCCAAAATGCAGTACTTGGATGCAATCTCAAAAACAACAGAATGATCTCTGTTCGTTTCCAAAGCAAACCATTCAATATCACAGTAATCCAAGTCTATGCCCCAACCAGTAACGCTGAAGAAGCTGAAGTTGAACGGTTCTATGAAGACTTACAAGATCTTTTAGAACTAACACCCAAAAAAGATGTCCGTTTCATTATAGGGGACTGGAATGCAAAAGTAGGAAGTCAAGAAACACCTGGAGTAACAGGCAAATTTGGCCTTGGAGTACGGAATGAAGCAGGGCAAAGACTAATAAGAGTTTTGCCAAGAAAATGCACTGGTCATAACAAACACCCTCTTCCAACAACACAAGAGAAGACTCTATTCATGGACATCACCAAGATGGTCAATACCGAAATCAGATTGATTATATCCTTTGCAGCCAAAGATGGAGAAGCTCTATACAGTCAGCAAAGACAAGACTGGGAGCTGACTGTGGCTCAGATAATGAACTCCTTATTGCCAAATCCAGACTTAAATTGAAGAAAGTAGGGAAAACCACTAGACCATTCAGGTATGACCTAAATCAAATCCCTTATGATTATACAGTGGAAGTGAGAAATAGATTTAAGGGCCTGGATATGATAGACAGAGTGCCTGATGAACTATGGAATGAGGTTCGTGACACTGCACAGGAGACAGGGATCAAGACCATCCCCATGGAAAAGAAACACAAAAAAGCAAAATGGCTGTCTGGGGAGGCCTTTCAAATAGCTGTGAAAAGAAGAGAAGTGAAAAGCAAAGGAGAAAAGGAAAGACATAAGCATCTGAATGCAGAGTTCCAAAGAATAGCAAGAAGAGATAAGAAAGCCTTCCTCAGCGATCAATGCAAAGAAATAGAGGAAAACAACAGAATGCGAAAGACTAGAGATCTCTTCAAGAAAATTAGAGATATCAAGGGGACATTTCATGCAAAGATGGGCTTGATAAAGGACAGAAATGGTATGGACCTAAGAGAAGCAGAAGATATTAAGAAGAGGTGGCAAGAATACACAGAAGAACTGTACAAAAAAGATCTTCACAACCCAGATAATTACGATGGTGTGATCACTGACCTAGAGCCAGACATCCTGGAATGTGAAGTCAAGTGGGCTTTAGAAAGCATCACTACGAACAAAGCTAGTGGAGGTGATGGAATTCCAGTGGAGCTATTTCAAATCCTGAAAGATGATGCTGTGAAAGTGCTGCACTCAATATGCCAGCAAATTTGGAAAACTCAGCAGTGGCCACAGGACTGGAAAAGGTCAGTTTTCATTTCAATCCCCAAGAAAGGCAATGCCAAAGAATGCTCAAACTACCGCACAATTGCACTCATCTCACATGCTAGTAAAGTAATGTCACAATTCTCCAAGCTAGGCTTCAGCAGTATGTGAACCGTGAACTTCCTGATGTTCAAGCTGGTTTTAGAAAAGGCAGAGGAACCAGAGATCAAATTGCCAACATCCGCTGGATCATGGAAAAAGCAAGAGAGTTCCAGAAAAACATCTATTTCTGCTTTATTGACTATGCCAAAGCCTTTGACTGTGTGGATCACAATAAACTGTGGAAAATTCTGAAAGAGATGGAAATACCAGACCACCTGACCTGCCTCTTGAGAAATCTGTATGCAGGTCAGGAAGCAACAGTTAGAACTGGACATGGAACAACAGACTGGTTCCAAATAGGAAAAGGAGTACCTCAAGGCAGTATATTGTCACCCTGCTTATTTAACTTCTATGCAGAGTACATCATGAGAAATGCTGGGCTGGAAGAAGCACAAGCTGGAATCAAGATTGCCAGGAGAAATGTCAATAACCTCAGATATGCAGATGACACCACCCTTATGGCAGAAAGTGAAGAGGAACTAAAAAGCCTCTTGATGAGAATGAAAGCGGAGAGTGAAAAAGTTGGCTTAAAGCTCAACATTCAGAAAACGAAGATCATGGCATCTGGTCCCATCACTTCATGGGAAATAGATGGGAAAACAGTGTCAGACTTTATATTTTTTTGGGCTCCAAAATCACTGCAGATAGCGACTGCAGCCATGAAATTAAAAGACGCTTACTCCTTGGAAGGAAAGTTATGACCAACCTAGACAGCATATTCAAAAGGAGAGACATTATTTGCCAATGAAGGTTCGTCTAGTCAAGGCTATGGTTTTTCCTATGGTCATGTATGGATGTGAGAGTTGGACTGTGAAGGCTGAGCGCCGAAGAATTGAGGCTTTTGAACTGTGGTATTGGAGAAGACTCTTGAGAGTCCCTTGGACTGCAAGGAGATCCAACCAGTCCATTCTGAAGGAGATCAGCCCTGGGATTTCTTTGGAAGGAATGATGCTACAGCTGAAACTCCAGTACTTTGGCCACCTCATGCGAAGAGCTGACTCACTGGAAAAGACTCTGATGCTGGGAGGGATTGGGGGCAGGAGGAGAAGGGGACGACAGAGGATGAGATGGCTGGATGGCATCACTGACTCGATGGACGTGAGTCTGGGTGAACTCCGGGAGTTGGTGATGGACAGGGAGGCCTGGCATGCTGTGATTCATGGGGTCGCAAAGAGTCGGGCAGGACTGGGCGACCGAACTGAACTGATCTGAACTGACAATTTAAATGTTACTTGGTAGTACTTTAGAACAATCTTGTATTTATTACAATTATATTACTTTTTCATATTTTGCTTGATGAATGTCTCTTTCCTGCTTAAAATTAAAGTCATCATTTGCTCTCTCAGCCACTGCTTACAGAGCAGGCTGTTTCTGAGTGTGGCATACAAGACCTTACCTCCTGCCACTCCTCTGCACATACTTTATACCACAGCAACTTCAAACTCCTGAAGGTCCTGAGAAACATCATGTTGATTTTCTCCTCTGTGTTTCTGCACAAGCAACTCTCTGCTGTGTGAGCACCCTTCTCTAGGCCAACTCTGGAGTAATTATTCCTTCAAGACTCAGTCTAATGAAGCCTCTCCTGATCTCTAGGGCACAAGAGTGCACGCTCTTCTTTGTTATCACAGTATTCCTGTTTTTGCACATTCTACTATAATATGTTAAATCATCTGTTTCCTGTATTACATAGTGATCTCCTTGGGGAAACAAGATTATATCTTATTCAATTTGAATCTTCAGGGTACAGCATATTTGTCATCATTGTTTAGTCACTGAGTCATGGTGGACTCTTGTGACTCCATAGACTCTAGTCTGCCAGGCTCTTCTGTCCATTGGATTTCCCAGGCAAGAATACTGGAGTGGGTTGCCATTTCCTCCTCCAGGGGATCTTCTGGACCCAGGGACTGAACCCACATCTCCTGTATTTCAGGCAGATTCTTTATTGGTGAGCCCACCAGGGTAGCCTCCAGTGTCTAGAATAATATCTGACATACAGCAAGTGTTCAATCAATATTTATTTAACAAGTGCTTAGTATGGGTGCCACCACCCCTTTGGCAGGAAGTAAAGAGAACTAAAGAGCCTCTTGATGAAAGTGAAAGAGGAGAGTTAAAAAGCTGGCTTAAAATTCAACATTCCAAAAATGAAGATCATGGCATCCGGTCCCATCACTTCAAATAGATGAGGAAAGAATGGAAACAGTAACAGATTTTATTTTCTTGGGTTCCAAAATCACTGCAGATGGTGACTGTAGCCATGAAATTAAAAGATGCCTGCTCCTTGGGAGAAAAGCTATGACAAACCTAGAGAGCATGTTAAAAAGCAGAGACATTACTTTGCCAACAAAGATCTGTCCAGTCAAAGCTATGGTTTTTCCAGTGGTCATGTATGCACGTGAGAGTTGGACCATAAAGAAAGCTGAGTGCTGAAGAACTGATACTTCTAAACTGTGGTGCTGGAGAACACACTTGAGAGTCCCTTGGACTTCAAGGAGATCGAACCAGTCAATCACAAAGGAAATCAGTCCTGAATATTCACTGGAAGGACTGATGCTGAAGCTCCGATACTTTGGCCACCTGATGTGAACACTGGAAAAGACTCTGATGCTGGGAAAGATTGAAGGCAGGAGGAGAAGGGGACGACAGAGGATGAGATGGTTGGATGGCATCACCAACTTGATGGACATGAGTCTGAGCAAGCTCTAGGAGTTGGTGATGGACAGGGAGGCCTGGCATGCTGTAGTCCATGCGGCTGCAAAGAGTTGGACACGACTAAAGGACTGATTTGTGAGTATGCATGCATTAGAACAAATTGAAAGCATCTAACATCCAGGAGGTAGTGCATCTGAGAGGCTGTATAAAGGATAATTATCCATTCTGAGATTTGAATAAAAGTAGTACATACTACATAATATTTACTATTAGGTTTACTTTAAATAATTATCTCTTATATTAGATCGGGAAGGTTGTACTTTCCTAAAGGGAAGCATTTATAAAAGAGCTATTTGTTTTCAGTTATGCATGAGATATGGCTTCTTTTAAATAGTGGCTACTTTAGCCAATCAACAATCAGTTCTTCTCAAAGTTAATGACAGATGCCTTCAGCTTAATAGCTGTCTTAGGTATTTTAAGAAACTATCTTGATGAAGTGACCAGGGTAGCTTCTGAAGAAGGAAAGACAAAAATCTGGGAGAATTTGGGGATTTGCTGTTTGGAGGAGAGTCACTGGAAATCTCAAAATATCTTCTGGTCATATATTAAGAATTGAAAATTTAATATATAAGTAAGTCACTAAAAATGAATAGGTTAAGATGAACATAAATGAAGAGTTTAAATGCTGATCTGTATCTTAGAAACAAGAGCAAATGTGCCTGAGGTTAACTTTAGTCCTTACTTTGTTTGTCCGATCCGGTGCACCCTTCCGATGGCCTGAAGCTCATGGGCAGGGTTCAATATGGGCTCCACCAAGAGAACATGAGTTGCTTCAATGATAGTTAATCCATTAGAACCTGTGTGCAGGGGCAGCAGCAAAATATTGATTTGGGGATCATATTTAAATGCTGACAGGTTCTCCTAAAAAAAGAAAGGTACATTTAAATTTTAGCTGGATAGTTAAAAATAAAAGCAGGATACTACAGCTCATGCTAAAATGCCTAACAGTATCCAGGTCACTGTGAAAGGCAATAATTAAGAAAATTAAATGTAAGATGACAACTTTTAGAAAACAAAATCATGTGGCTTGACTTTAAGAAAAAAAAAGCGTCACACAACCTCTTGTGTTCTGTATAATACGTAGAAGAATCACAAGATACATGTATGTGATGTATGCAAATGAAACTATATGAGCTTAGAGGAAAGAAGGAGTGAGAGAAAGCGCTAGAGTGAGTATAAGAGACATGAATCTGCTATATTTTCACTTGGTCTTTTTTTGGTGTTTTTCTCTTAGGTTTGTATCTGTCATTGTGCTGAGGGTGAGGTAAGCACAATTTGACCATATGCAGTTTTGCCTAATGCAGTGTTTTTAGAACTTAATTTTAGGGGCATGAGGCCTCTGTCCATTCAAAAGGTATACTATAGGCCATCTTTTCCTATGTTAAAGAAACGGACCTCAAGTCATAAGATCTTTAAATATGGTTTGCCATGGGTATAACTGAATAGATGTAAAGTAAATGCAGTTTGTTTACTTTGCCTTTAAATGTTAATCTTATAGTCAATCAAGAACTCAAACTGTTTTTGTGGTTTATATGACACACGACAATAAATGCAAGTAAGCTAGTTAAGAGCAGTTTCAGTTTGTAACTGAATTCACTCCAAAAAACATGAGTAAAGTCTTCTTGACATACCTGAAATGTCTTAACACGACTGATCTGTGCAAATTCCATGTTGTTGTCAGTGAGAGCTTTTGAAATAATGTCTAATACATCTTGCCACTAAGAACAGAGAAAACAGAAAACCAAATATTTACACATAGCTTTCATGTAAAAAGTATTTGAAAAGGGACTAAACCAAAGTAAGCTTAACCAAAACCAGCTTCATACCTCAGAATTAAGTAAACAAAAACAAAAACTTCAAGCGTAATACCATTAGTATTATTTTCTATCCTGAAAGATATTTTAAATCAAATGCTGGTTAAAGACAGGGTAAAAAAATGAGCATCTTTAATAAATGAATTAAAATAAACATAATTAATAGAAAATAAATTATGGAATATATAAATAGATGTGGCTATTTATCTTTCAAAAATGAAAACTAGAAGTTCTGCTGCTGCTGCTGCTGCTGCTAAGTCGCTTCAGTCGTGTCCAACTCTGTGCGACCGCAGAGATGGCAGCCCACAAAGCTCCCCCGTCCCTGGGATTCTCCAGGCAAGAACACTGGAGTGGGTTGCCATTTCCTTCTCCAATGCATGAAAGTGAAAAGTGAAAGTGAAGTCGCTCAGTCGTGTCCGACTCTTAGCAACCCCATGGACTGCAGCCTACCAGGCTCCTCTGTCCATGTTCTACTCAATACCTTTTATTCAACAGGTTAATTTTCTTTTCCTTAACCAAGTACATTTGTGAAATGACTTTCAAGTTTATAGATTTCAATTTTAAAATAGTAATATAAGAAAATCCCTAAGTAAAATTAATATAAAAATACAGCTATGGGAATTGCTTTGTGAAGCATCATCAAATTTCTCTAAAAACAATTCTATCCAATGGATATAGGAAAAAAAATTTAACAAGGAAAAGTCGATCAGTAATTCTAAATCTCAGTTACATCAGAACATTAACAGTTCATTCTCAGATATAAACTGACTGGAAACAGACAGCCAGTCCGAGTTAACACCGAGGATGCTGACTGTACCGTTGAGAAGACAAGTGCCTTCGCCCCTGGGTCTCTAAGCTGGATTCTCATCAGAGTTCTGACCACAGCTTCCACTTTTGTAGAATGGCTGCCCTTTGAACACAAAGGAGAAAACCCATTATTATCAAATAAAATCCAATTAACAAGGGAATGGACAGTCAGGGTAAAACACCATCAAAACTGTATGATAGGTACATATATGTTTATTCTTTTTCATTTCATATTTGCTGGAAATTTTCTTCAGCCTCAAACTGCAGAAGTTACAGATTTATACCCCAAGAAAATCAAATATATAAAAGCACTCCAGAAATTCATAAGACCCTAAGGTAAGCTTTTTTAGTTAAGTGGCTATATTTTGCAATTACAAAACTTTGTTATTTTAGATAATTAGAACATATATTAAAAAACATTCATCACTTTAGGTAGTACAGCACTGAAATTGTTCAGAATATAATGAATCAAAACTCTAATGTAAGCAAATAGTAAAGAACATAACCCACAAAAAATCCTTTCTTTTAAAAGGGGCATTACAAAGGACAATGACAGAGGTACCAATGATGTCCACTTGGACAGAGGCAGA
Source organism: Bos indicus (assembly GCF_029378745.1). Lineage (NCBI taxonomy): Eukaryota > Metazoa > Chordata > Mammalia > Artiodactyla > Bovidae > Bos > Bos indicus. Next base: position 83,311,083 of record NC_091768.1, read on the forward strand.
TTTATACAAAGCTAGATAAACACTTAAAAACTGCTTTTTGTACTCTGCATAACCATTTCTAAGATAAAGGAATAAGAAAATGAAGAAATAACACAAATGTTTTTGAAGCCTTCATTGAGAAAGTTTTCCTCCTAGAATGCTGTGGGAGGATGGTATGACATGGAGCTTAAGGGCATGAGATTTTGAGTGAGATAAATTGAAATTTAATTGCCAGTTCTGCAGCTCCTTAGTTATAAAGATTCTAACCTTTCTAAACCTTAGTTTGTCAAGCAGGGATGATCATTATATCTATTTCCAAAGGTTGCTGTGATGGTTAAAGGAGAAAATGTGTACAAAGCGTTTAGCCCAGTACTCCAAATAGTAGACACTTGGTAACCTTTCAGAGACATAGTATCACCCTACAAGAGGGGTAAATGTTACCAAAAAGTAAAAATATTCCCATATTACTATTGCCCTCACATCACGCCCCCTTACTACTTTTACACAGAGATACTTAAAGGTAAAAATAGAAACAAATAAGGAAGAAAACTTTATTAAGTTTACAGTCACCAACAAAGAATTAAGCAAGATTTTTAAATTCTCATATTAAAGTCCTATATCTACATTTGTTTTTCTGGATATGTAGACTTTCAATTATACTTGAAAGGTTAAAAAGTATAAGGGACCTATTTCAATCTAAAAATTATCTTAAATAAGAGCAAAACCATCTCAAATAAAACAGGAAATTAGCATAAAGTAAGAAACTTCCATGTTCCTTGAAAGGTCTCATTTTCAAAGATATTTTCAGGTGAAACACCAGGATAACTATGAACTCTTCTAAAATTAAGCTGCTTCTTAACAAAAATTTCAAAAGAAAACAGAATAACCTTTTATAAGCAAAATTCCAACCTGGAGTGGTAATCTGAAGGAAAAGACTAGAGTTCAGTTCAGTTCAGTCGCTCAGTCATGTCCGACTCTTTGCGACCCCATGGACTGCAGCACACTAGGCCTCCCTGTCCATCACCAACTCCCGGAGCTTACTCAAACTCACGTCCATAGAGTCGGTGATGACATCCAACCATCTCATCCTCTGTTGTCCCCTTCTCCTCCCACCGTCAATCTTTCCCAGCATCAGGGTCTTTTCAAATGAGTCAGTTCTTCGCATCAGGTGGCCAAAATACTGGAATTTCAGCTTCACCATCAGTCCTTCCAATGAATATTCAGGACTGACTTCCTTTAGGATGAACTAACTGGATCTCCTTGCAGTCCAAGGGACTCTCAAGAGTCTTCTCCAACACCACAGTTCAAAAGCATCAATTCTTTGGTGCTCAGCTTTCTTTATAGTCCAACTCTCACATTTGCTTATTAATATACATTTACATTAATTTCATTCTTTTTTGTTCTTACAAACAGTACTTTAGTGACTATACTTAGAGGATTGGGTACGTGTGCACAGAGTTTTTGTTGGATAGGCACATCTAAGTGGAACTGTTGGTCAAGGTTAAAAAAAAGTTCTTAGATTATTTGGATTGCAGTAGATTCCCTATCACACTGACCCTAGAAATGCTAGAATTTTAAACTATCAACAGTTTAGATGTGCCTGCTTCTTAGTACACTTGTTAAAATTCAATTTTTTGCCAATAGAATAGGTAAAATGAGGAACCAAATTTTCATTTATCTGCATTTTCCTGAGAATAAGCTTGAATATCACTTGCTGGCCATTCAGAATTTCTCTTCTGTGAACTGTCTGTTCATATTCCTTGTCAATAAAAATAAACCGGTTTGTAGGACCACTCAAATACTGCACATGTTAAATTCTTGTTGTAAATATTTTCCTACCTTTCTATATGTAGTTCACATTTAATTGTATTAAATGCAATAATGTTAGCAAAAGTGCTGTATTAACACATTATATTAGTTTCAGTAACTCACAAATGCTTGATGAATGGTATGTGGATTTATAAACTAGATGTTTTCTGACTTTTAGGCTTTTCTGTGTTTGACATTTAAATTTGTCTTTCATAAGGGAAAGATGAGAGATTTTATTTGGAAAGGAACAGCTTTTTCCTTAATTAATTGCCCTGCGATGGTTCTATGTGGTATCATTTGATACGATATCAAACCTGAGTATAGAATACTTCTGTCATTTATCAGTTGATATACTGCTTGAAAACAAGGACTAAATGGCATTTACTTTTATATCTCTTAGAGCTGTGCATGGTCTTCCATAAATAGTATACACTCAATCAATTTACTTAATGTAAAAGAAAATTTAATATGTATTTTTAAAGTTCTCAATCCCAAACAAACCTGAGTAAAACAATACAGATAAAATGAAAATACAAGAGGTTAGAATATAATTTAAAACTCTCAACATATTTTTTTATTCATTCAGAATGATCAACAATAGCCAAATCAAATCTTGTGATTGATCTCTATCACTTTCCCAGACAGACTCAAGTAAGAACAGTCATGAAAGACAGGCAAATTTAATCTAACACAAAGCAAGCTTGAGGAGGATTTTGGGTTAGTAATATGTAATGAAATCTAGGGAACTGGTCTTAAAAGAAGTCACTGATTGGAAGGTGGTACCATTTCATTCAGGTTTATCAACTCATTTTTTTTCACTTACCTATCAGCAGTGATTGGAGAGGTTAATAAAGTCAGCAAACCCTGTGGACTTTTAGTTCAAATCCTTACAATCAGAGATCCTTATTCTTAACTTTCTTTTCTCTTTTCTGCTTGTGCCTTTTTTTCCCTTCCAAGTGAAAAGCAAAAGTCCCAAAATAATACTGAAAAGACCATGGTTGGTCTAAGAGCAGAGTCAATAACAGTAATCAAAGAGATAGGCAGACTTTCTTCTGTGTCATCCTTCTATCATTCAATCCCTCCAACATTTCAGGTAAGTTCACGTTTGATTATTTATATCATTCAACAAAAATTTTCTGTGCACCTAAGTGACAAGAACTACAGTAGGCACTGGATGTACAAAGATGAAGATACTCCCTTATTCCCAAATGCATACAGTCTAACGTATGTTACAGAATATGGAGAGAAGCAAAGGAAAATCTTATACTGCTGGGCTGGCTTGGAAGTGACTTAAGTGAACGCTTTATTATACCAGCTTAATAAACATTATCCACATTCTACTGTTCTTCTTAATGTTTCTTTTTATCTCATATACATAAATGAACTTTGGCTCAAATCTGCCAGTTTCTGAAGAGACTACACAATGTGGTCACTGCTACAGAAAAGAAACATTCATTTTGTTGAACAGACTGAAACAGGAAGAAGGTGATGGATTATATACAGGTTATATCTGTATAGGAGGCGATCACAGAAAAGGCAAAAAAAGATATGGGAGAGGAGAAAGGGATGTCAATCTATCCCTGTGCAAGGTGTTAAGAGAGTATAAATATTCTCAAGACATGTAAACTGGTAGCCTTAATCCAACCCAGCTTATGTTTTAGCCATGTCAGTCAACACACAGATGAAAAGTTAGGCTGGAATTAGGAGGGTGCATAGGAATAGAACCCCCCCCCCCCACTACTGCTAGATTATTCCTTAATATATGAGATTGATAAAGTTGCATTTAATTATAGCACCTCTGTCCTTTTCTATTGTTTTGTCCCTTTCCTCATTCCTATCCTTTCTTGATAGTCTAGTTTTTCCAGATACATATCTGCCAACCCTGACTCTATGATTAATGCTCAGTTTTTGTTTCTGAAACATCAGTGACCAAGCCCGAGCTCTGGAATAGAGACCCTTCATTTGTCCTCTGCCTCTCTACACTGGATCTTTGTGGCCATTCTCTCTGAGACACAAGTTCTCTCTGAGGTCAACGAGGAACTATGAAAAGAGACATATGAAGTGCAACCATGCAGACCAAGCCAGTGCCTCTCCTGGTTTTCCTCTCATGTGGTAAGCAGCCAAGAGCTTTATAATAGTTAATACTGAAGAAAAAGAATTTGGAATTTTCCTTCTTTACAACAGAAGGATCTTATAAAATATTCTTTATGAAGATTTTTGCTCACCTGATTATAATTTAATGAGCAAAACCAGACTAGATCTCGAAGCTACATACACAGGTCTTTCACTTTTCGGAAAATTAAATACAAAGTTAAAAGCTCCAGATCACTGGGTCAAGGCAATGAAAAAAAGTAGGGCTCCATTACCAATAAAGGTTAACAAAAAATTTCTCATGAAATCTGGCCTAGAGGCTGTCTACTAGCATAACTAAAATCAGAAAGGTCATGTAGCTTCTTATCTATTGTTGAGTTCAGTTCAGTAGCTCAATGGTGTCCGACTCTTTTCGACCCCATGAATTGCAGCACGCCAGGCCTCCCTGTCCATCACCAACTCCCGGAGTTCACTCAGACTCACGTCCATTGAGTCAGTGATGCCATCCAGCCATCTCAACCTCTTGTTGTCCCCTTCTCCTCCTGCCCCCAATCCCTCCCAGCATCTGAGTCTCTTCCAATGACTCAACTCTTCACATGAGGTGGCCAAAGTATTGGAGTTTCAGCTTTAGCATCATTCCTTCCAAAGAAATCCCAGGGCTGATCTCATTCAGAATGGACTGGTTGGATCTCCTTGCAGTCCAAGGGACTCTCAAGAGTCTTCTCCAACACCACAGTTCAAAAGCATCAATTCTTCGGTGCTCAGCCTTCTTCACAGTTCAACTCTCACATCCATACATGACCACAGGAAAAACCATAGCCTTGACTAGACGGACCTTTGTTGGCAAAGTAATGTCTCTGCTTGTAAGCAGGTATAATTAACATTTTTTAAAATCAGAGTTAAATTTGATTGGAGTGTGCAGTTCTATACTCTCAGGCTCTTGTAAAATTCTGAAATCATAGACTCTGCGTTAAAAGCTGTTAAATGTGTTAGAAGGATAGAAAACTCAGTTTTGTTTCTATCATATATGTAGGAGACTAAAAGAATTCTAACAATAAAGCAATCAAGTAATATTTAATTTATTTAGACTTTGATCAACCCCTCTCCTCCAGAATGGGTCTAAATATTTTACCAATGCAACTTGGTGAGAGGTACTGCTTTTTATTCCCTGAGATCTTACGACTGGGGAAAGAGGGTGCACCTTAGAAAAATCCATGAGTATGGTAGAGAAGACAGACTGCAGTTGGCTTCACACTATTCCCTCCACATCTATGTCCTATCTGTTGAGACCCCTGACTTTGAGAAGGGAGAACAGACATGGTATGTTCCAAATGGAGCAGCAAAATGCTACTTGTACTTGATTCATATAAACAAAAGAAAAACAGTGCTCTAATGGCACCCTACTCCAGTACTCCTGCCTGGAGAATCCCATGGACGGAGGAGCCTGGTGGGCTGCAGTCCATGGCGTCGCTGAGGGTCGGACACGACTGAGCGACTTCACTTTCACTTTCACTTTCATGCATTGGAGAAGGAAATGGCAACCCACTCCAGTGTTCTTGCCTGGAGAATCCTAGGGACGGGGGGAGCCTGGTGGGCTGCCGTCTGTGGGGTCGCACAGAGTCGGACACGACTGAAGCGACTTAGCAGCAGCAGCAGCATGACTAGAAAGTTAGTACTGCTTTGTATTTTTTCTTCAGTGACTTATACAATAAAAGTGGAAACTGTGGATTCTGAAGCAGGGCTTGACAATCCACGACTGAACCAACAGTTCGTTGCCTGTTATAACCCTTCTTCACTGGTCTTAGTCCTTCCTCCTTCCTTTGGCTTCTTTTATTTCCTCTGTTAAATCTGTCCATCTGCCTCTCCCACACCTTTTCCTTCGTAGTATCTATGGATTCTCATGGTCAGGCTCAGCTCCACTGGCAGAATTAAAGGCTACAGTGTCTGCTGTGTTCTGAAGAGCACCAGAAAAAAGTCAACACAATGAAGATGATGAATGTATTCAGTTTTCATCAAACATCAGAGGAAATATTCATGTCAATAGATTCTACAGGCAGACCATATCCTTAGAGATTCTATAGAGATTGTGTATTAGTATATTATCTTTAACATATCTTCATACTACATTGTGTGCTTACGTGTGCTTAGTTGCTCAGTTATGTCAGACTCTTCGCAATCCCACAGACTGTAGCCCACCAGGATCCTCTGTCCATGAGATTCCCCAGGCAAGAATACTGGAGTGCATTGCCATTTCCTTCTCCAGAGAATCCTCCCAACCCAGGGATTGAACCCAGGTCTCCTGCATGGCAGGTGGATTCTTTACTGTCTGAGCCACCATATTAGTATATATATTCTATACATGTGAAATACACACAAACTAAGATATACAAGACATGTCAAATAATGTCTCATAGTAATGAGGCCAATCACTTATGACTCTAAAGCGAAGGCTGAATAAAGTCATTTTCAGAAGTGCAAAAACTGATTTGCCATTCACATGCTCATCATGTTAAAATTTCTTGATGCAGTTATAGCACAGTGAAAAAAAGAATCAAAGAATGAGGACTACATGAATAATGATATCAGATAAGGCTGACACAGAAGTGCAGGAAGTTAGCTAAAAAAATGAGAACTTCTATTAGACTAGGATTCTTCACTGAAAAGTGAAATTTAAACGATATAGGATCAGGATTCTGCTCCTTTCTGCATGACTTCAATCACTCTGCTTGGTTCCGTAATGAAAAGTATTTATATAACAAAATGTGGATGTATAAATATTATAATATAAAAATGATACTATCACAAAAATAGAAAGGAGGAATAGATGCATTAATTTTCTCCTATTTTAAAATGAGGAGCCAGCAGATACTGTCTAAAGCTAGTACTTTAAGAAACAAAATTGATGTATATTACTGAGAATCACAGAGGTGATCTTTGTAACTAAAAATAGAAATTGTTCACAGTGGCAAGGCAAAGTAGGATGGATGAAGGAGAATGTTAGTTTTCACTCTGCGCCATTCATTTCATTCTCATTTATTTTAATCTTTTGTATAAATTACTTCCACTAAAAAATAACATTATACTGATTTTTGACAGATGAATAAGGGTTTTAAGGGAATGTGTGGGAAACTTGTAATTCTGGGAACTTTAAAAACTTATTGTATCAGTGATACAATTGGGATTGTGTTTATCATAAGTGATAAACACATCCCTGGTGGCTAAGATGGTAAAGGATCTGCCTGTAATGCAGGATATCCAGGTTGGATCCCTGGGTTGGAAAGATCCCCTAGAGAAGGGAATGGCTACTTACTCCAATATTTTCACCTGGTGAATTCCATGGACAGAGGAGACTACAGTCAATGGGGTTGCAAAGAGTCAGGCATGACTGAGCAACTAACACACATTTTATTATAAATGAACTGGTCTTCTGAATTACGCCATTACTCTAGTGCTGTGTAATACTGTACCTACAGCACCTCTCACTGCTCTAGGGTCAAATGGGTGCCTTGCCTCTGTTAGCTGCAACAGGAAAGGAGTGTCAGCCTTGTTAGAAATGGGACAATCACAGCTGAAACAGAGCAGAGTTAGTATTTACATTTTCCAGCTATTACTTGGATAGATTTTTTGCAGTCTTTTAAACTTACTATAAGACTCAAAAATCCTGAGATAAGAGCTTTTTTTGAAAATTCATTTAACTGAAGAACATCACTTTTAAAAAGACAAATTTATACAATTTAGCTCCCTCACGCCCCCAAAAGAACTATAATCGTTCATCAGTTATAACTAGGGCTATAATTTGGTAATAGGTCACAGATTTTTCTTTAGGTTTTCTTACTGGTTTGTAACTTCCAAATAACCTGAATGTTTCCTATTTTTAGGAAAACAGTACGGAGGAAGTAATTTCCTGTCTTGGGACTTTCTTTCATTACTTTTATGCTGGGCTCCTTTTAAAGTAGAGCCGACTCTTCACTTTGCCTGTGCTGTCCACAGTAGTTCTAGCTGAGTAAGATCAGTTAACATTATTTTATTTCTGTCTGCACCTGTTCACCATGCTAAAAACCCAAGTTGATAGTGACAGATACAATTTAGTGCAGTTACACAGTTTATATATGATTGATCTCACAAATCAGGAATATTTTTCAAGTTCTTGCCTGGGAGAATGGTTGGGCTTTTCACATGTTTCTTCAATAAAGTCCAGTGGAAACTCCACCCAGGCAGCCTAGGTGGGAAATTTTACAAGTGCACTTAGCCACAAAAATATCCTGTTCTTTAAAGTATTTTGAATAATTATTTCAAAGAGATAAAAAGGTAGCAATTGCAAAAAAGTTAAAAATTTTATTTGGACCCAAAGGTTATGGGGGATATTATATATAAATGGAATAGATGGGGAAAACAATGGAAACAGAGACAGACTTTACATTCTTGGCTTCCAAAATCACTGCAGGTGGTGACTGCAGCCATGAAATTAAAAGTTGCTTGTTTTTTGGAAAAAAAGCTATGACAAACCTACACAGCATATTAAAATGAAGAGACATTACTTTGCCAACAAAGATCCATCTAGTCAAAGCTATGGTTTTTCCAGTAGTCATGCAGGATGTGAGAGTTGGACTATAAAGAAAGCTGAGTGCCGAAGAATTGATGCTTTTGAACTGTGGTGATGGAGAAGACTCTGAGAGTCCCTTGGACTGCAAGGAGATCCAACCAGTCAATTGTAAAGGAAATCAGTCCTGAATATTCACTGGAAGGACTGATGCTGAAGCTGAAGCTCCAATATTTTGGCCACCTAAAACAAAGAGCTGACTCACTGGAAAAGACCCTGATGCCAGGAAAGATTGAAGGCAGGAGCAGAAGGGGACAACAGAGGATGAGATGGGTGAATGGCATCACCGACTCAATGTACACGAATTTGAGCAAGCTCAAGAGAAGCCTGGGGTGCTGAAGTCCATGGGGTCACAAAGAGCCAGACATGACTGAGCGAATGACCAACAACAACAAGATAATATCAAATATCTTATATAAGAATACTTAGAGGAGCATATTTAAATATAGCCACTTGTGGATTATATTTACCAAATTATTTTATGTCAACTTTAAACTCAGTCAGAATTTTACAGTCAGTTTTATCCCACCTAGATATTTTAATTATAGTTAGAAAGTACAAGACAGACTTTACAAGTCACCTTCAAGTAAACTGAATAAAAACTGGGAAAAAAAAAAAAAAAAAAAAGGAAAAGAAACAACATGATCCTACACATAGTATAGTTTTACAAATGGTATTGCTAGGTTTCTCTGAGTTTTAATGTAGAAATACAATATTTTTTTTCCTCTACAAAAAGGTTGTATGAAACATCTTCACCAGCAGATCTGCTTGTTAAAAATGCAGATTTCTGGACCAGATCCAAGATCTTACAAGTTAAAAGTTATGGGAATGCAGCCTGAAAATATACTTTAATTTAAAAAACAGAGCACTTGATCACTAGGCACTCAAAAGTTTGAGAAGCTGAAGTGCTGTGTGTGTAGCGGGTGCTGTTGTGCTGTGGCTATATCCATGTATTCTCTTTTGGATAGAAACTTCTTATGACATAAGAATCTTGTTCATTACAGGGTCAGGGTTTCCAATGACAAAAATGCTTTGTATGAAAGAGAGCCAAACTGAGGACACAGGGAACAGGTCACGTGGGGCCTATGTTCTGCCAGGAGGCCTACTTCACCCTCTAAAATGCCTGGCAGTTGTCAGAACTCGCAGGGGGAATTTTGTTTACTTTGCGAAATGCCCAGGAGGTTCCAAGGGTCATTTAGGAATACTGTGACACTGCTGTTAGGGTAGTGACAGTCTTTAACTTAAATGCATACCCTAATTCACTAATGAATACTTCATTCATTTTATTTCCGTGGTCAATCAATAGGATTCCTTACACTGGGAAATACCAGTAGGAAAAAAAAAAGTCTTATATTATTTAATTCTATTTTTATGTTCTCCAAATATCCTTTACCAGAGATCAGCTAGATGATTAAGCACCACGTATGAAATTACATTGTTTGCTGTGTCCGAGTGTCTGGACATGAATGCTTAGAGTGAAGTGAACATTTCAGATAAAAACTTTAATGAAATAAATTTCAAAACAATGCCTTCGGTATTTACATAGAGCCATCTTTATATCCCTCAACTCTAAGACAGATGACGTGATCAATTAAGTGGGACAATCTCAGACGGTCAGAGTGCAGTGAGAGTCTGAGAAAACAAGCAGATGCTTCAAGAAGGTGGCAGAAATGTGACAGTCAGAAAAGGACACAGGCAGCAGAAGGTGGAAGTGGCAGACAGAAATGGTGACAGAAAACAAAAAGTAAATGCAGAGAGAAGCAATGTGAGAATGCAGAAAAGTGATAAAACTTGCTTGCATAGTAAGTATAATATTCAGTCATGTATTTAATAAAAAGGAAACGTAAGTATATGTACATATAAGATAATTTAAATTTGATAAATTCTGTATTCTTTTTGGAAAAAATTATTTAATTGGAGGATATTTACTTTACAATATTGTGATGGTTTTTGTCATACATCAATATGAATTAGCCACAGGTATACGTGTGTCCCCCCCATTCTGAACCCCTCTCCCACTTCCCTCTCCACCCTATCCCCAGAACTTACACTGGTTATCTATTTTATATATGGTAATGTAAACATGTTTCAATGCTATAAATTTTTTTTTTTGGTAGATCCTTCAATTAATTCATGTGTTCATCAATATCCACGAAAGACAGGAAAAAGTCAGAGCATAATATACAGTATTTGTACACTAATATTCCTGTCCCAATAGGACAGCATATGTAACTGTCCTGATCTTTCTCCTAGGTGTCTAGGAGAGTTGCCATAAAATGAACAGGTGTTTGGGTTTGATGCCCTCAGTTTCAGAGAGATGGTGCTGTTTACTGGTAGCCAGGGCAATCACTTCCTAAACCTTACTGCATGAAGTCTGACACAGCAGTTCCTTCTTATGCTTGTTCCCTGTACTGTCATGAATGTGTTCACTGAAGGGTCAGCAGCCCTTCTTAGCCACGCATGCCATCTGTGGCTCCTGGGATGCCTGAGGCCAGAGGAGAAGAGACAGGGAAAGAAAAAAGACTTTATGCAAAGGAAAGGAAGGAAAAAACTTTAAGAGTAGGAAGAGAGGAGGGGGGTGAACTGAAAAAGAAAGGAGTTCTCTGTGTGGTCAACAGGCTAAAGTATAATCAGCTCCAGATATTATATACCTTCCACTTGGACCACTTACTCAACATTCAAATTTCACTGCTTCAGCTTCTACCACCTCACCTGAGTTACCCATTTCTACAGTAACATCTAGAGTACTGAATACCTAACTTCTTTGAAAAGAACTAATACAAATATCACAAGATATTGCTCATATGTGGAATCTATAAAACAGAAACAAGTCACAATAGTAGGAAACAAACTTATGGTTGCCAGGGGGAGTGATAAATTGGGACACTGATATTGACATATATACACTACTCTATATGAAACAGAGAACTAATAAGGACCTACTGCATAGCACAGGGAACTTTACTCAATACTCTTAAGAACACACATGGGAAAAGAATCTTAAAAAAATAAAAGTGGACACATGCATATGTTTAACTGATTTACTTTGTTGTACACCTGAAACTAATACTGTAAATCAACTATATTTCAGTAATAGTAATAATAATAAAAAAGGTCTCCTATTCTCTGATAAGGACCTGTGGTTAAGTTTACTCACAAAATATAACCTTGGACAATAAGTGAGCAGAGAGCAGCAGGGACCCAGAAGGAGAAGGAATTAATGAAACATATTCTACTACTTCTAGCTTATGAGCCAGCTCCATCAGTCTTCCAACTGCTTCTTCTGGCCTGCATTCTCTACCATACTCAGTTGTTGAATTGTCCTCAAAAGTTTGGTTAGGAAAACAAACAGAAAAAGCACGTTTATATAAAACAAAAAACAAAAAACCTAGTAAAGGCTTTTCATTAAATAAATACCCCCTCAGGCAGAAAGTCCAGTTACAGATCCTACTTGGATTTTGGGCTTCCCTGGTGGCTCAGTGGTAAATGTAGGAGACGTGGGTTTGATCCCTGGGTTGGGAAGAGCTTCTGGAGAAGAAAATGGCAACCCACTCCAGTATTCTTGCCTGAGAAGTTCTATGGACAGAGGAGCCTGGTGGGCCACAGTCCATGGGGGTCACAAAAGAGTTGGACACAACTTAGCAACTAAACAACAAATCTGGAATTTATTTCATTTGCATTTTAAATTATAGTCTTCTTTCTTAAAGTTCTGAATGAAGCATGGGAAAAAAAATTAGGAAAACAAAGCAAAGTTTTGGCTAGTCTGAAATATCAATCCATGCCATCTAAAAATGCACTATCTCCTTGTGACAGTCTTCACTAATAACTTCAGGAATCAATTTATTTTATCCCTCAATTTGGTGGGGCATATCTTCTTTTTCCTGATACACTGGGCTGAATGGAAGAATGAAGAAAAGAAACCTGGATGTGAATCAGAGCTCTATCTAATAGCTGTAGTGCTCAGAAACACTATTTAAAAAAACAGGACTGGAATTCTAAGATGTCACTTTTTTGCTGTAGTGGGCATAATTATTACTGTGTTTGAAAAAGCATTCCTGTGTTCCTACCGTGAGGAATGAGTAGATGTACTGAGGCTTTCAGGCAGTGTATCTACCGTCAACAGTAGTTGCTTCATAGTCACTGAGCCAGCCTTGCTCTGATTCTGATGCTCTCACTGCCAGATACTAACTTCTATTACACTGCTCAGACTATGCATGTTCTTAACCGACTTTACCTTCACAGGGATGTCCTCTTCCTGGCTGGCTTTCTCTGAGGTGAAGACATAGGAGATTTCTTTGTGAGATGTGGTCTGGCGGCAGATGGCACACCTGATGGAGCTCCTGTGAGACCCCACGCTGTACTGTTCGATAATAATTGAAATGCACTCATTACAGAAACAGTGCCCGCAGGTCAGTACTGCCCACTAAAGAAGAAAACACACAGAATATGCCTCAGCAAGATGCTATCAAAGATGCCTTCCAATCTATAAATCTATTAAAAGGAGAGGAAGAGTGCCATCATTTCATTTCCTAAATATTTCATGATATATAATAAAAAACCTTTAAGTCATAAAAACTAAATTATACTTTTAAACTATTTTTTAGTGAACCATAGTTTTTAGTTCTGCTCACACTAATAGGAGGACTAATAGTCATCAATATTTCATAAGATGTTGGTGTTCTCATTTCAGTATTTACGAAAAATGCAAATTACTCTAATAGAGTAATAGATTGACTACAATATTAACTGAGATATCATATTCAATACATTCTATACAACTTATTAAACAGATTTAATTTTTATATATTAAAGCATTTATTATACAGAAAATGAGATGCAAATGGTAAAGATGATAACATTTCTCAAACTAGTTGCATGAATCTCATCAAAACTAAAATAAACTACTTACACTATGATCCTTTCCATTATTATAGTAATTTTTGTCAAAATGTTTTTATCACTTATTTTTTATCAGTAATCTCCAGTATTACCTTGATTAATATTCTTTTGCTCAGTTTCCAATCTATCCTTTTAAGATTTATTATCAATAAAATATCCTTTAAATATTCTCCATAAATCATGGAGACTAAAAGGTATGTGCTTTCTGGTTACTGATGGTCAGAGTGCAGAATTCATATATTTGAACTTTTACTCTTAGTTCATAGGAAAAAAAATGCCAGAGACACTCATTTTAAAAAAAAGAAAAAAGACTTTTTCATATTAAAAAAAAAAAAAGAATATTCTATTACATGCTACTGCTGCTGCTAAGTCGCTTCAGTCGTGTCCGACTCTGTGCGACCCCATAGACAGCAGCCCACCAGGTTCCGCCGTCCCTGGGATTCTCCAGGCAAGAACACTGGAGTGGGTTGCCATTTCCTTCTCCAATGCATGAAAGTGAAAAGTGAAAGTGAAGTCGCTCAGTCGTGTCCGACTCTTAGCGACGCCATGGACTGCAGCCCACCAGGCTCCTCCATCCATGGTATTTTCCAGGCAAGAGTATTGGAGTAGGGTGCCATTGCCTTCTCCGCTATTACATATTTATTTATCACACAAAGTAGGAACTTAGAGTATCATAAATCACATTTTATAAAATAAAAATAATCTTTTTGAGGAGAACTAATACAGTACCATTTATTTTAGACATTTGTACACTAATATTCAAACACATAAATTCCTTTAGGATTACTGTTATTTGTGCTTTAAATTCTGGTACTATTAGATATTAATAATATTAAGTAAGAACTATGTTACTATAAATTTGTAATACCATATATAAATCTGTGTATGTTGTATTGTATTGTATTTTCTGTACAATTCCCAAATATCCATGATAAACTGACAGTCAAGTGACTGAAAACAATGCTTAAAATTATTCATCTTTAATGAAAAAGATGGGGTTATTCTAGAAACATGTTTGATCCATCACTTAAGAGAAAAAACACTGCTCAAACATATTTGACATTAAGCATGTTAGTTAACCTCTGGCCCTATCTTTAAGACAGAGATAATATTCGCCTTGCATGCAAGGTTTGAGGGTGGAGCAGGGGAATTTGTATGTAGAAGCCTTTGAAAACTGTACAGTATTTTATAAATGTATGCAGTATTTATTATAATTTCACCTGTTTTCCCAGTTGCCGAGCACAGATTGGACAAGGTTCTGGATTAATACCTCCTGATGTTTTGTCCTGAGACTGTCCAAAAAAGAAGAAATAAAACATGTATTAGTTACATTTTAAAAGCTCATACATGTTTTACAACTCATTTATAAAGGTAAATATGGGCAATTGAATTAAAATAATAATTGAGATGACCTAATAATTCATATATTACCTAATATTATCAATCCTGAGATGTACAAATAAATTTATTTAAGGAGTGAACAAAAACATGGACACAATTTTTAATATCACTTGTGAAAGTTGTCATATTACTATATTTATGATTTTTTGTGATTATAGAAGGCAAAATAAAAAGCAAAATATTGATACAATTTAGCTAAATTCTCAAATTTTACTTTCATGCTAGATTTTTTTTTTGATAAAGAAATAGGTATTCTGCATATCCAGTTGGCACAGGATCACAGACATGGGAAGAGGCAGCATTTATTCACATAATTCCTTATTAATGCTGATTTCTTCTCAGGACCCTTTCTCTAATTTCACTAAGCAGAAATACTATTAATTTGAGAGCTATCTACGCCTGGAAATCATGTCAAAATAGCTTTTCAAAATCTCCTTAAAAACTGGAAGACTTCCAAAACAAACTCATCAAAATGAACAAGTTTTAAAACTGAGGACAACAAGATAAAGGAAAATAAATTAGACTCATAGTATTACTAAACTGTTCTTGATTACCCTTTGACTTTTATAAGCAGGAAAAAAAAAGTAAATTGTGCATGGATTCAGCAGTTCTAATGGTTAAAACAACTCCATTAACTATAATGTAAGTATGCAAGCATTTAAAAAAGTTGAACTGAATTATCCTTTCCCTTTTTAATTAATGATTTATTTCAGGTAATATGTAACAAACCACCTCAAACCTTAGTGGCTAAAAAAAAACATTTATTTCTTCTGATTCTACCGGTCACCTGGGTAATTCTGGGATGGGCTGATTTGCCTCGGGCTGGCCCCACACTTATGTCTAGCAGTTGGTAAGAGTTGGTCTGGGGAGAGGGCTAAGTTGAGGTATTTGCTCCTCAAGAATGGAACCTGGGCTTCTTCACTTAGTCTGAGAGTCCAAAAAAACAACACAACTGGGAGAATGCCAAAGTGCATTACTGTTGTTTAGTCCCTAAGCTGTGTTTCTTTTGCAACACCATGGGCTGTAGCCTGCCAGGCTCCTCTGTCCATGGGATTTGGAGTGGGTTGCCATTTCCTTTTCCAGGGGATCTTCCGGACCCAGGGAATGAACCTGTGTGGCCAGCATTGGTAGGAGGATCCTTTACCACTGAGCTACCTGGGAAGTCCCCAAAGTGCGTAGACTTTTCAAATCTCTGCTATGACACAAGGCCAAAAGCAAATCATCCTGCTAAGCCCAGAGTCAGTGTGGGAGCAGAGTAACTAAGAGCATGCACAGAAGAGAAGGCATTACTATGTTATTTTATAAACAGTCTACTATTTGTTTTCTCTTCTAATTTGCTTAACATAAGAATTAGCATTTTTTCCATAAAGGGCCTGGTAGTAAATATTTTAGGCTTTGTGGGCCATATGATCTCTGTTGCAACAACTCAACTCTGCTATTACATAGCACAAAAGCAGCTGCAGACAATACTTAATGAATGACAATAGCTGTGTTTCAATAAATCTTTAAAATTA
Organism: Bos indicus; assembly: GCF_029378745.1. Taxonomy (NCBI): domain Eukaryota; kingdom Metazoa; phylum Chordata; class Mammalia; order Artiodactyla; family Bovidae; genus Bos; species Bos indicus. The sequence continues at coordinate 83,327,376 of NC_091768.1, forward strand.
AAAAAAACTGGTGATGGGTTGGATTTGTCCTATGTGTAGTAGTTTATGGATTCCTATTTTCCTTCATTTATAAACTATTTATTTCTATTTTTAGTCAAATGGGTTTTCCCATATAGATTATATCTTTGGGATTTTAACCTTTTAAAAAATAATTCAACATATAGAGGATATCAACTTATTCTATAACTAAAAAAAACGATCAACTGTCTCTTAATTTTGACCCTCATATTTAAAGTACAGAAATCTTATGTCATCTGGATTTTTGCATGAGACTGACCTCAAATTTTTCTCTTTTGTTTTTCCCCTGCCAAAATAGCAATCATAGTATTGTAATATAAAAATATTAATAGCAAATACCTAGAAATGGTTTAATAAGCCAGGAAACACTTTAAACATTTACATATATTAATTCATTTAATCTTACAAGGAGTCTGACAAGAGTATTACTATTCTTATTTTACAGAAGGGACAAAGAGAAGAAAATAACTTGAAAAAAGTCCTATATTTAGAAAATAGTGGCTTCATGATCCAGCTTGCACTGTCTAGGTCAAGAGTCTACCTTCTGAATGACATGCTATTTTACTGATAATGAATGTTTTTCATTTTGTCATCACTGAGATTTAATGACATTCACTCAAATGTTATTTTGCACCAGTTTTTCAGGACCAATTGTAGTCTACTCTTTGCTTCATTTTTCCTATCCAAAAATCTTCTACTCTGATAAGTTCTCTGATAAGTAACTTCTCTGATAAGTTATTTTGTTAACTGTCACATTTATGCTTGCCAGAAAGCTGAATTACATTCATCCATGTCTGATAGAGTACTTTGCTTACTACTCAGAAAATATGCTGTGAATTACATTAAATACTTCATTGTCATGTCCTCTTATTTAGTAGGTTTCCAAACACACTGCACAATTTCAGATAACAAATTAAAAAAATCTGTGCATGCATTAATGGAGGCAGGTGTATGTATTATACAGTGCAATCTTCACCAGAGGTATGCTGTAATGCATTAATGGAGACAGGTGTACGTATTACACAGTGCAATCTTCACCAGAGGTATGCTGTAATGCATTAATGGAGGCAGGTGTATGTATTACACAGTGCAATCTTCACCAGAGGTATGCTGTAATGCATTAATGGAGGCAGGTGTATGTATTACACAGTGCAATCTTCACCAGAGGTATGCTGTAATACTATCTATCGCTGTTCAAGGTTTTGAACTAGTCTGTTTACATTGTGCCATGGTATATACTCATACCCTTTACATTATCTGTATAACATATTTTCTATAGACGTCATCTTCTTTTCTGATCTGCACAGGTACTGCAGACATAGCTAGTGTTCTGACATGTAACTAACACAAACAAAAAATGATGAAAAAAACACCTATAGCATTAATTATGGGACAAACAGATTAAATAAAATGAGTCAATAAAGTGGTTTATTGATGGTGTAATATGGGAAAAAGTAACATCTTTTAAAAACAATACCTTTTCCAAGTTAGTTAGGTAAAGAAGCTGCCCAAGCTTTTTCTGCAGCTGGGATGTAGCAACAGCTTTATCATTTAGTAGTTTTATACGATTCTGTTCTACCTAAAAAGTAAAATAAAACATCTTTATTCTAAGATGGTAACATTATACTAAACACACACAATTCTTCTATTTTAATTCATCCTTTCAACATTTAAGAAGCATATTTAAGTGTGAAAACTCAAATGTGCAAAATGGATACTAGAGAATATATTTTAAAAAATACATATATTTTGCTGTATAGAAGAAATAGTATATAATGAACATTTCTAAGTTTTTCTAAGTTACAGTCTCCAAGCTTTACAGAAACAAGATTTAAAAATATAAGGAACAAAAACAAGTAATAAAGAAAATTATATTTTTAATAGGAAGAGGAAAGTTTGGTGAAGTTATTTTTTAAATTCTGAGATATAAAGAGGGATTTTACAGATAGTAACCTGTCAAGTTTTCTGGGCTCCAAAATCACTGCAGATGGTGACTGCAGCCATGAAATTAAAAGACGCTTACTCCTTGGAAGGAAAGTTATGACAAACCTAGACAGCATATTAAAAAGCAGAGATCTTACTTTGCCAACAAAGGTTCGTCTAGTCAAGGCTATGGTCATGTATGGATGTGAGAGTTGGACTATAAAGAAAGCTGAGTGCCAAAGAATTGATGCTTTTGAACTATGGTGTTGGAGAAGACTCTTGAGAGTCCCTTGGATTATAAGGAAATCCAACTAGTTCTTCCTAAAGGAGATGAATCCTGGGTGTTCATTGGAAAGACTGATGTTGAAGCTGAAACTCCAATAGTTTGGCCACCTGATGTGAAGAGCTGACTCACTTGAAAAGACCCTGATGCTGGGAAAGATTGAGGGCAGGAGGAGAAGGGGATGACAGAGGATGAGATGGTTGAATGGCATCATCGCCTCGATAGACATGGGTTTGGGTGAACTCTGGGAGCTGGTGATGGACAGGGAGGCCTGGTGTGCTGCGGTTCATGGGGTCGCCAAGAGTTGGACACAACTGAACTGAACTGAACCTGTCTATATCTGTTCATCATTTAGCAAAGGAAAACAGGGCAAGGTAGGTTCTTGGCCACTCTTTGGGGAAGACTTTTCCAGTTCTGAAAATGCTGGGGTAACAGGACACATGTCTAAAAACTGACCAAGAATATCTTCAGGTTTTTGCACACAGAAAATGCTCAAGAATAGATGAATATGCAATATGAAAGAGAAACACATAAACGTGCAAATGTACCAAATCAGTGATGCTAAGCACACAATAGATGTGAAATTGCTCATCTTTGACCTACAAAAACAGAAACATCATAGGGCTCAAACTAAGAGAAGTCAGGGAACATTTATTGAAAACATCACTGTCCTGATCTCTTCTATGTGTCTCAGATTTTTGTGACTATCTATTTGCTGTGCTCTTTTCTGTGATTCACTTGTAGATTACCTCATGTGGTTCAATGATATGAAGAACTGGTGGGTTGGGCTTTGGCTCCCGAGGATCACGGACTCTCAGTCGTTCTGTAGCCATTGCAAGTTCATCAACAGCAGACACACGATTCCTCAGAGCCATCCAGTATTCATGAAGCAACTGAAGGAACAGAAAAGACAGTGGTAGAGCACATAATTAAAACTGGTTAATATCACTTAGAATCTTCAGTGAGGTCTTAAGACATAAATAGTTTTTTCATTAGGGTCTAAGGTGCAAGCAATCTTGGGCCATTAGGGGGATGAAGTGTGACTGGATAATCTTCACAGGACACTAGAGTATATTGCTTCTTCAGAATCTAAGGAACAGCACATCCCAAGATTTCTTGGTAGGATCAAAGATTTTTAGAGCTCAATACTAGACTGGTGGAATCTCTGCTTTATTTTCTAAAGAAATACTTTTTATTATAAAATATTTCACATTCTCAATTTTAATATGTATATAGGATAATGAAAATATTAAAATACACAACTGAGTCTGCATCATCTAAATCAGGAAAGAGAATGTCAGCTCCTTAGAAAGCCTCTGTGTTCCTTCTCAACTGCTTTGATCTCTTGCCTCACACATTGTTCCTTCAACCCCCAATGATGAGGTAACCACTATTCTGAGCTGGACTTATTATTCTGTACTTTTCACTGGAGTTATATTAATCTACACATACTTAACAATCTGGTTTTATAAGTTTCTGAAATTTGTAAAAATGGTATCAGTCATTATAAAATTTTTTGATATGCTGTCTTCAATAACATTATGCTCTAAGTTAGATCCTGACGTGTGAAACAGTATCTCATTCATTTACACAGTCTAAAAGGGTTTACTCTGCAATGTCACAGAGAAAAAAATGTACGAAGATCCGGGTGAATGCGTGATAAGCATTCCTCTGACACAGAATATGTGGCTAATGTGAGCTCAAAGGAAGACTGCAGGGGCAAGTGAAAACTGTATACAGTACTGTCTTCTTCCATGACCTGCTGTGATTAGTGGTGTTAATATGCTTTTGCTTTTAGAAGAGTAATGTGAAGAGAAAAAAATTACTACAAACCAACACTTTGGACTCTACAGAAGTATCATTCCCTAAACTATTAAACACATGAACTGATAGACAGCTTCTCTTTCTTGAGAGAAATTTTTATTCTGCTTTAAAAGGAAGAACTTTAAATGAATAAAAGATATCAAATGGAATTATAATGGCATAAATTAAACAAAAACCTATTTATTTCCTTCCCCATCTCACTTGCAAAATAGGACAAGGGATTAACAAATCTACATAAAAAGAATTCCAGTAGTCACGTATGAATTTGAGACTTGGATCATCAAGATAAAGAAAGCTGAGAGCTGAAGCATCAATGCTTTTGAACTATGGTGTTGGAGAAGACTCTTGAGAGTCCACTGGACTGCAAGGAGATCCAACCAGTCAATCCTAAAGGAAATCAGTCCTGAATATTCATTGGAAGGACTGACACTGAAGCTGAAACTCCAATACTTTGGCCACCTGATGCAAAGAATTGACTCATTACAAAAGACCCTGATGCCAGGAAAGATTGAAGGCAGGAGAAGGGGACAACAGTGGATGAGAGAGTTGGATGGCGTCACCGACTCGATGGACATGAGTATGAGCAAGCTGTGGGAGTTGGTGATGGACAGGGAAGCCTGGTGTAGGGCAGTCCATAGGGTTACAAAGTCGGACATGAACTGAATTGATATAAAGGAAAATTCAAAATTAATAAATTCTAGAATCTCAAGTACAGAATTTCATGAAGTTATTAAAGTATGAATATGAAGGGTCCCTTTATGCATTATTAATTGCAATGGTTTCTAGTCTTGTATGTTGAGAACTATTTACTAAGTTCAGTCTTCAAGGTTGCTGATGTTTGGTTGTTATTTACAGAACAAAAGCAAAACAAAACAAAAAAGGAAACAAAGTAATACTCTGATTTCAAAGAATAGCAGTGTAAGGTCAAGCTAAAACAAGAATAACATACTTTCAAGGCTAAATAGAAGGTTTCATTTAAATTTCATTTTAGTTATTATTTTTAGCAATTTAATAAATAGAAATTGCTTATTTCTTTAGTATATTTATTATTAATTAGTACAATCATTACATTTCATGGAAAGATAAATTATGACACCTCAACTTTCTGAAGCAGATTTTTAAAAATTGAAGAGAGAAAAAGGAAAGTAGCAATTAAAATTAATGTAGAGGTGGAAGGAAGATTTAAATAACTGTTACCTTATATTCCTTCTTCCAAGCTTCAAAGAGATCCATTGAATTACTTCCCTCATCAATGAATTCAACATCAAATCTGTGAGATTTTGCAAATGACAGTAGTGCTTTCATAGATCGCTCTGTCTCACTTATTGCCCACAGGCCACGGTTGGTGGTAGTTATTCGATCATCTACCAGTCCCTCTTCATCTTCTATCATCTCCTCAAATATTGCAGTCTGGCCTTTGACTCTGAAGATGTTTGAGAAGAAAACCACAATAACTACTGTCAGTGGGTAGCAAGTACCGTAAAAATGATATTGGCAGAATCAACAGAAAAGCAAGGTCAAAAACAATTATTTCATCAACAATATTGACAACTTTCAATGTCATGTCTACAAGATCACGCTAGCAAGCCTTTGCAAAAACCACAGAGCCTTGAGGCATCACACATTTGACCAGTGTTCTTTTAAGAGCAATCTGGCACAGTAAAAATTGGCTATAAATTCCAGGCTAAAATTTTACTCTGAGAATTAAAATACAAAACACAAATTACCACTTATCAACCATACAAACAGAAAAGGCCATAAGATGACCTGAAAGTACACTATTTTCTTCTTACTTTCTTTTTTTTTTTTTTTTTTTGAGGCAATCAGAACTTAGCCTTTTCTCAATTTCCATGTTTGTAAAATCAGGATAATTTTGCTAATGTCATGGTTATACATATCTTCAGTTTACAAATGAGGATCTTGAGACTGAGAGAAGTCCACTACGTGCATTAGTGAGCAGGGATCTGAGTTCAAATCTGTTGTCTGGACAGTCTGTGTCCTCCCTTCAAGTTAACACATACTACTATTAACACAAGACATGAACATTTACAGGGTAAACTTCAGCAAAGGGGAAACTGAGCATGTTACATGGTCAAATGCTAACGTTTATAAATTGATCGAAAAAGAGAGAAAAAATAATACTTTGAGGAAAATATGAATCCTATACATTAAAGTACCAAGTCTTAGGGCATCCCTAGTGGTGCAGTGGCTAAGACTGAGCTCCCAACGCAGAGGGCCCAGGCTCGATTCCTGTCAGGGAACTAGGTCCCACATGCCACAACTAAAAAGATCCTGTCTGTTACAACTAAGACCCAGGGCAGCCAAGTAAGTAAATAAATAAAAATAAATATTAAAAAAACCCCACAAAATATGCCAACTCTTGTAAAATGTTCATTTTACTCTATCAGAGAACTTACGTGTGAGAAAATAGTTTTGACTCATACTCTGTGAACAATTCATCAGCCTTACAAAAGACACAGCTGGAAAAGAAAAAATTATGAGAAAAAGAGTCACAGACATATCTGGCAATCAGGTAATCTCTAAAAGAGGCTGAGTATTTTATACTTCACATTTTCGTTACAAAAAAATATGCCATTTTAGAGAAAAAAAAAAAAGTACATAGTCCTCTGGTATGTGGTCTTAGAGAGGTTTTTATTTTTTAAGTTAGATTAACAACACATATCTATTTCTATCTGAATTCAAATGAAAACAAGTTTTATGTGAGCCACTGTTTCTTCTCTCAGAAGAAAGCTAGCTCAAAGGAATGACACTGTCCACCAGGTGATTTCTGCTATTACCCACCAGTTGAGAGGAAGTCTGACTGGTCGGAGATGGCAGATTGTTGCAGACTCAATAACATGCCGAGATGGAGGTCCCTCCAGGTTTTTTACAGCCTCTCTCACTTGCTTCTGGAACTTACTGAGCTCTTCCATATGTGTTGTCAGTAAGAACTGAAGTCCTCGGCAGTCATGGAATCTGATTCCCATCACCAGCACCACACACAACAAAGAAAAGAATAGTAGGTCAATTTCTTGAAAATTCAAAAAGTGGTTGGCAACGTGTTAAAGAAATTGCAACGTTTTACCAAGTCACACCTGGGTGAGTTTAACTTAGGCATGTATGCAGCTGGTAAACAAAGAATAATAACATTGGGTAGTCCACTATAAAAGATAACAAAAACATCTGATAGTTGCTGGCCTCAGAACCAAAAAACAGTAAGCAAAACCTATGTTCTGCCTCAGAGGCAGACATCTGCCTCTGATGTCTGTGAAAGATCAGAATTGTCACATTTTTTTCTTTTTAACTCTGACTGATGCTACCTGACATCGATGCTCTTTGTGGAGAGGTGGTGACTGCAGGATGAAAAGTAAAGACAGAAAAGTGAGAAGAAAGAAGAAAAATGGCCAACAGTTATTTTCCATATTACCAGGAACTTGTACATATCCACATGTATTTTAATTAACCATTTACTAAATGCCAGCCACTTTGCCAAGCACTTCTCCTGTTAACCTCAAAAGACATCACGGTCCCCACGATGTAGATAAAGCTTAATGAATCAAAGCAATTTAAAGTTAGAAAGCTACGTGGCAGAACTAAGAGTTAAATTCAAAAGCTGTTAACCAATCTGATAAACTGTAAATGAACCAGGTTAAGACAAAAAATTTGTGGTTGTGTGTGTATGCATTTCTGAAAGGAAAAACAAAGCCTAGAATAATAAGAAATTAAAAAGTAAAAAAAATATAAATGGGATTTGTTTGATTTTTAGGTTAAGACTATACCTGACCTGCCTCTTGAGAAACCTGTATGCAGGTCAGGAAGCAACAGTGAGAACTGGACATGGAACAACAGACTGGTTCCAAATAGGAAAAAGAGTACGTCAAGGCTGTATATTGTCACCCTGCTTATTTAACTTATATACAGAGAACATCATGAGAAACGCTGGGCTGGAAGAAGCACAAGCTGGAATCAAGATTGCTGGGAGAAATATCAATAACCTCAGATATGCAAATGACACCACTCTTATGGCAGAAAGTGAAGAACTAAAGAGCCTCTTGATGAAAGTGAAAGAGAGTGAAAAAGTTGGCTTAAAGCTCAACATTCAGAAAACTAAGATCACGACATCTGGTCCCAAACTTCATGGGAAATAGATGGGGAAACAGTGGCAGACTATTTTTGGGGGCTCCAAAATCACAGCAGATGGTGACTGCAGCCATGAAATTAAAAGATGCTTACTCCTTGGAAGGAAAGTTATGAACAACCTAGACAGCATATTCAAAAGCAGAGACATTACTTTGCCCACAAAGGTCCATCTACTCAAGGCTATGGTTTTTCCAGTGGTCATGTATGGATGTGAGAGTTGGACTGTGAAGAAAGCTGAGCGTCGAAGAATTGATGCTTTTGAACTGTGGTATTGGAGAAGACTCTTGAGGGTCCCTTGGACTGCAAGGAGATCAAACCAGTCCATCCTAAACTCCTTTTTCCACCAGTCCTGGGTGTTCATTGGAAGGACTGATGTTGAAGGTGAAACTCCAACAGTTTGGCCACCTGATGTGAAGAACTGACTCATTTGAAAAGACCCTGATGCTGGGAAAGATTGAGAGCAGGAAGAGAAGGGGATGACAGAGGATGAGATGGTTGGATGGCATCACCGACTCAATGGACATTGATTTAGCTGAACTCTGGAAGTTGGTGATAGACAGGGAAGCCTGGCGTGCTGCGGTTCACGGGGTCGCAAACAGTTGGAAACGACTGAGCGACTGAACTGACTGATATCCTTCTTCCTAAAATCCATGTACCATTCTCCAAATTGTTCATAAGAGACTACTCTTGTTCCTAAAAGGCTTTCCCAATATTTCACATTAGTCTGTTTCTTTCTGTTCATGGAGTTTATTACAACATTATTCATTTTTGTACTTTGTTGCTGTGTTAGTTGCTAAGTCATGTTTGACTCTTCTGTGACCCTATGGACTGTAGCCACTAGGCTCCTCTGTCCATGGGATTTCCCAGTCAAGAATACTGGAGTGGGCTGCTATTTCCTCCTCAGCAGATCTTCCTGATCCAGGGATCAAATCCAGATCTCCTGTACTGGTATGCTATTCTTAGTTGCTCAGTTGTGTCTGACTCTTTGTGACCCCATGAACTATAGCCCACCAGACCCCTCTGTCCATGGGGATTCTCCAGGCAAGAATACTGGAGTGAGCTGTCATGCTCTCCTCCAGGGGAACTTCCCAACCCAGGGATCGAACCCAGGTCTCCTGCGTTGCAGGCAGATTCTTTACAGTCTGAGCCACCTGGGAAGTCCCAGTACATTGTTTATGCATGCTTATATTTCTCAAATTACTTCTAACTCTTGTCTTCTCATTAAACTAACGGTTAGAAGGTAAGAATTAGGTTATATCTCCTTTTAAAAAACATGTATAATAGACAGAATAGCTTCTCAGTATTGCTAAAAAAAAATTACATAGAGATACTTAAAATTAGGTTAGTTATGAATACTATTCACAAAAAGAAAACAAAGTTTTTTATTTGTAACATTAAAAATTTAAATTGCTCTTCAAAAACTAACTTTTGAACCAACAGGAAGAAGTGGGTTTGGAAAAATTCTCTTTACTGACTCAGATCTGAGCACGTAAGTAAGGACTGAAAAATATCCTTACAAATTAGCATTTACAAGTCTTAGTGATGCTCTCTCTTGCAAGTCTTAAATGAAGAAAAAAAGATAATAATAGATGGTAACTCTTAAACACCATACTAATGGTAGGTAGTATTGTAAGTAAGCACTTTTTTCTGATCTTAACAACAATGCTTTGTGGGTTTATAGATGAAGAAACCAAGGCAGAGAGAGCTTATATAACTCTCCTAAGAACACAGAGATAATAAGGGGTGGAACTGAGGTATGAACATTGGCAGTTTGACTCAAGAACCTACTTGCACTCTTAATTACCAAGCTAAACAGCATTCCTTAAGAATCACTAACAAGTAAACAGGAGTACTTTTGTTTCTGAGATAAAAATTTCATTAAAAACCAGAGCAGCTGTGTTAAGATGATGTCTGAATACATATAATCTAAAACAATATTAACTTCAAAAATGTGTTTTCTTACTTTTTATTTACATCTAGTGCTTTTAAAATTCATGTTTGTGTAATGAATTATACATTTAATGTTTCCTATATGCAGGTCAGGAAGCAACAGTTAGAACTGGACATGGAACAACAGACTGGTTCCAAATAGGAAAAGGAGTACGTCAAGGCTGTATATTGTCACCCTGCTTATTTAACTTATATGCAGAGTACATCATGAGAAACGTTGGGCGGGAAGAAGCACAAGCTGGAATCGGAATTGCCGGGAGAAATATCAATAACCTCAGATAGGCAGATGACACCACCCTTATGGCAGAAAGTGAAGAGGAACTAAAAGTATCTTGATGAAAGTGAAAGTGGAGAGTGAAAACGTTGGCTTAAAGCTCAACATTCAGAAAACGAAGATCATGGCACTTGGTCCCATCACTCCATGGGAAATAGATGGGGAAACAGTGGAAACAGTGTCAGACTTTATTTTGGGGGGCTCGAAAATCACTGCAGATGGTGACTGCAGCCATGAAATTAAAAGATGCTTCCTCCTTGGAAGGAAAGTTATGATCAACCTAGATAGCATATTGAAAAGCAGAGACATTACTTTGCCAACAAAGGTCCGTCAAGGCTATGGTTTTTCCAGTGGTCATGTATGGATGTCAGAGTTGGACTGTGAAGAAGGCTGAGCACCGAAGAATTGATGCTTTTGAACTGTGGTGTTGGAGAAGACTCTTGATAGTCCTTTGGACTGCAAGGAGATCCAACCAGTCCATTCTGAAGATCAGCCCTGGGATTTCTTTGGAGGGAATGATGCTGAAGCTGAAACTCCAGTACTTTGGCCACCTCATGTGAAGAGTTGACTCATTGGAAAAGACTCTGATGCTGGGAGGGATTGGGGGCAAGAGGAGAAGGGGATGACAGAGGATGAGACATCTGGATGGCATCACTGACTCGATGGACGTGAGTCTGAGTGAACTCCGGGAGCTGGTGATGGACAGGGAGGCCTGGCGTGCTGCAATTCATGGGGTCGCAAAGAGTCAGACACAACTGAACGACTGAACTGAACTGATTGGTCCTTTTATAGCCATGAGACCTCAAAATATTTAATAGGGGGTATATTCTAATATGGAGATTTACAACTTCTAAAAGTAGTTTCTGTGTGATTTAAGAAAAACAAATTCAACACATATAAAAATATCTTTTCTTTATCAGCTGATTCCACAATGCCGGCAGAACACTTTAGGACATAGCTTTAACACGAGGTAAAACATTGTGACGTAAATAACTTGTCCGGGGATGGTGATTCTTGGGCTTAACAGGAAAAAGGGACTGCACTCAAAAGCAGTTAATATTTGCCAAGAGAATGCACTGGTCATAGCAAACACCCTTTTCCAACAACACAAGAGAAAACTGTAGACATGATCACTACCAGATGGTCAACACCAAAATCAGATTGACTATATTCTTTGTAGCCAAAGATGGAGAAGTTCTACATAGTCAGCAAAAACAAGATGGGAGCTGACTGTGGCTCAGATCATAAACTCCTTATTGCCAAATTCAGACTTAAATTCAAGAAAGTAGGGAAAACCACTAGATCATTCAGGTATAACCTAAATCAAATCCCTTATGATTAAACAGTGGAAGTGAGAAATAGATTTAAGGGATTAGATCTGATAGAGTGCCTGATGAACTATGGATGGAGATTCATGACACTGTACAGGAGACAGGGATCAAGACCATCCCCATGGAAAATAAATGCAAAAAAAGCAAAATGGCTGTCTGAGGAGGCCTTACAAATAGCTGAGAAAAGAAGAGAAGCCAAAAGCAAAGGAGAAAAGGAGAGATATACCATTTGAATGCAGAGTTCCAAGGAGAAATAAGAAAGCTTTCCTCAGTGATCAATGCAATGAAATAGAGGAACACAACAGAATGGTAAAGACTAGAGATCTCTTCAAGCAAATTAGAGATACCAAGGGAACATTTCAGGCAAAGATGGGCTCAATAAAGGACAGAAATGGTATGGACCTAACAGAAGCAGAAGATATTAAGAAGAGGTGGCAAGAATACACAGAACTGTACAAAAAAAATCTTCATGACCCAGATAATCACGATGGTGTGATCACTCACCTCGAGTCAGACATCCTGGGATGTGAAGTCCAGTGGGTCTTAGGAAGCATTACTACAAACAAAGCTAGTGGAGGTGATGGAATTCCAATTGAGCTATTTCAAATCCTAAAAGATGATGCTGTGAAAGTGCTGCATGCAATATGCCAGCAAATTTGGAAAACTCAGCAGTGGCCACAGGACTGGAAAAGGTCAGTTTTCATTCCAATCCCAAAGAAAGGTAGTGTCAAAGAATGTTCAAACTACCGCACAATTGCACTCATCTCACGCGCTAGTCCACAGAAGGCAATGGCACCCCACTCCAGTACTCTTGCCTGGAAAATCCCATGGACGGAAGTCCTGGTAGGCTGTGGTCCATGGGGTTGTTAAGAGTTGGACATGACTGAGCGATTTCACTTTCACTTTTCACTTTCATGCACTGCAGAAGAAAATGGCAACCTGCTCCAGTGTTCTTGCCTGGAGAATCCCAGGGACGGTGGAGCCTGATGGGCTGCTGTCTATGGGGTCGCACAGAGTCGGACACGACTGAAGCAACTTAGCAGCAGTAGCACATGCTAGTCAAGTAATGCTCAAAATTCTCCAAGCCAGGCTTCAGTAGTATGTGAACTGTGAACTTCCCAATGTTCAAGTTGGATTTAGAAAAGGCAGAGGAACCAGAGATCAAATTGCCAACATCCGCTGCACCCTCGAAAAAGCAAGAGACTTCCAGAAAAAAACATATATTTCCGCTTTATTGACTATGCCAAAGCCTTTGACTATGTGGATCACAATAAACTGTGGAAAATTCTGAAAGAGATGGGAATACCAGACCACCTGACCTGCCTCTTGAGAAACCTGTATGCAGGTCAGGAAGCAACAGTTAGAACTGGACATGGAACAACAGACTGGTTCCAAATAGGAAAAGGATTATGTCAAGGCTGTATATTGTCACCCTGCTTATTTAACTTATATGCAGAGTACATCATGAGAAATGCTGGACTGGAGGAAGCACAGGCTGGAATCAAGGGTGCTGGGAGAAATATTAATAATGTCAGATATGCTGAGGACACCACCCTTGTGGCAGAAAGTGAAGAACTAAAGAGCCTTTTGATGAAAATCAAAGAGGAGAGTGAAAAGGTTGGCTTAAAACTCAACATTCAGAAAACGAAGATCATGGCATCTGGTCCCAAACTTCATGGGAAATAGATGGGGGAACAGTGGCAGACTATTTTGGGGGGCTCCAAAATCACAGCAGATGGTGACTGCAGCCATGAAATTAAAAGATGCTTGCTCCTTGGAAGAAAAGCTATGACCAACCTAGACAGCATATTGAAAAGCAGAGACATTACTTTGCCAACAGTGGTCCATCTAGTCAAGGCTATTGTTTTTCCAGTGGTCATGTATGGATGTGAGAGTTGGACTGTAAAGAATTGATGCTTTTGAACTGTGGTGTTGGAGAAGACTCTTAAGAGTCCCTTGACTCCAAGGAGATCCAACCAGTCCATCCTAAAGTAGATCAGTCCTGGGTGTTCATTGGATGGACTGATGTTGAAGGTGAAACTCCAATACTTTGGCCACCTGATACAAAGAGCTGACTCATTTGAAAAGACCCTGATGCTGGAAAAGATTGAAGGTGGGAGAAGTGGGTGACAGAGGATGAGATGGTTGGATGGCACCACTGACTCAAGGGTCATGAGTTTGGGTAAACTCCGGGAGTTGGTGATTGACAAGGAGGCCTGGTGTGCTGCATTCCATGGGATTGCAGAGTTAGACACGACTGAGTGAATGAACTGAACTGAATACTGCATGTACTTTAGAAATGAGAAGTATATCAGATTCTATATGATGAAAAAAATGATTATACTAAGGTACATCCAAGTTAATAGTGACAAATGGAAAATGGAGCATATCTTTTTAGGGTGGTAGTAGACATTTGGAAAAGTTTTTAGAAGAGCAAAGGAAAATGCTTTGAATATTTAACAGACATTCTTACTGAATTTTTCACTGAAAACCAGCTTTAATGCCAAGGCTGACCTCTGACTGGGATGTGATCTGAGAGGCGGACATCCTTCCACCCAGAATCCAGTTCTGCCACAACACCTAAGTTCCCCACACTAGGCTGACATCCCTTTCGGTTAAACCACTGAAGGTACTTTTGACAGAGTATATCTGTTCTTTGGAAAGAATTATTCGCCATTCATACATCAAGAGCAATAATCCAATATATCTATCTTAAAGAATTTTAAGTGTTGATAAGAAGAAAGACGGGAAGACAAAGACTCTAAAATATAAAACTGCTCACTGTGGCACTATGAGCTTAGCTCTCAGGGAATGAATGACATAGGGAAATGGGAATGGCTTACCCCAAGGGCAAAAATCTCCAAGACAGAACCTATTTCAAAACTCTGCTTCAACTTGGTTTTAAGCAACTTTATCCAACAAAGATACAAAAAAATACTTCAAGCAGATTAAAAAAATAGAAAAAAAAAAGCACACTAAAAAAGAAAACATTTAAAAATGACTAATATAAAGGAAAAAAGGTTTATCTTTTAGATTTATACCTCATATTTTGATTTGAAATATACACTTAACAAAATATAAAATTCAGATGTTCATAACTGCAGTATGTTATGATCTTTAACTGGAACTCTTAATACCAAATGATCTGAATATTTGGGATGACTACTAATATAATTATCCTGTTTTGTGCTACTCTCTTACTTCTCCGACATAGAAAGCTTGCCAGTTTGTTGCTTGTAGTTGCTGGTTATTTCATTTCTCACTCTTTGAGCAAGTTCCTCTTCAATACCAAATTCTATTGCTCTTTGTATCACATTCAGCCACCAAGGAGAATTAGAATGAATCTGTAAACAAGATAATTAATATCTTTTCAGTACTCACTATATTTCTATCACTGAAAAGGGTTCTAAAAGGAACAATAAATGCCACTCTCAGGAAAATCACAATAGTAGTAGGGAGACAAATAGACATGTTGGCTATACAATGAATGAATACAACATCTGCATATATAATTAAATAGAACACCTATTTCATGATTACTCTAAATGAGTGAGAATTTATTGTACATACATGTATAACAAAGCTGTGCTAAAAAAAATACTTTAAAATTCAGTATTCACTCTATATATCTGAAAAGGTAACAGGTTTATTTCTCAGCATAATAAAGACTTCATGCTTATCCTCAACTAATTGAACAAGATTCTACTCAATGAATAATCTATGGTAATTAATAAAATTATATGCCTGAATACTAATTAATTAATGAATTAGGAAGAATAACACGTGGTGTAACTGATTGAAATCAAAGACTAAAAGTGTATTTGTGTAGCCTCCTCTTTAAACTTTGCGATTGACTTCATGAAAGAGAAATTTTAGAAATGACAAATGGCACATATTTCATAAGAAAAATACTTATAGTTCTAATATTCCAAACCTTGAAAGATTTTGGAAACACGCACATCTAAGATCAAAAGAAGGTTGTGGACGTCTAATTTCTTCAAAAGACAACTTGTTATATACCAAGGGTAGAGGAAACCCCATTATACCTTAAGAAATCAAAGAGAATAACCTAAAAATAGGTGATTTATCTCTGTATCTGTTCATTTAATCAATAAACACTGTTAACAGCAAATAAACCTTTATTGTGGCCCAGGTACTATATGGGCTTCCCTTGTGGCTCAGCTGTAAAGAAGCGCCTGCAATGCGGGAGACCTGGGTTCGATCCCTGGGTTGGGAAGATCCCCTGCAGAAGGGAAAGGCTACCCACTCCAGTATTCTGGCCTGGAGAATTTGATGGACTGTATCGTCCATGGCGTTGCAAAGAGTCAGGCACGACTGAGCGACTTTCACTTCACTATACTAGGTGCTAAGAATTCCAAGATAATAAGAAAGCTCAAGTTTCTCCCCAGATAAGAACATAAACCAAAATGTTGTTGTTGTTCAGTGTCCCAGTCGTGTCCGACTCTTTGAGACTACATGGACTGCAGCAGGCCAGGCCTCCCTGTCCCTCACCATCTCCTGGAGTTTGCCTAAGTCCATGCTTATTGCATCGGTGATGCTGTCCAGCCATCTCATCCTCTAACGCCCTCTTCTCCTTCTGCCCTCAATCTTTCCCAGCATCAGGGACTTTTCCAATGAGTTGTCTGTTCGCATCAGATGACCAAAATACTGGAGCTTCAGCTTCAGCATCAGTCCTTCCAGTGAATATTCAGGGTTGATCTCTCTTAAGACTGACTGGTTTGATCTCCTTGCTGTCCAAGGGACTTTCAGGAGTCTTCTCCAGGACCACAGTTGGAAGGCCTCAATTCTTTGGTGTTCTGCCTTCTTTACAGTCCAGCTTTCATAACCATACGTGACCAGAGGGAAGACCATAGCCTTGACTATGTGGGCCTTTGTTGACAGGGTAATGTCTCTGCTTTTCAACACAGTCTATATTTGTCATCCCTTTCCTGCCAAGAGGCATTCGTCTTTCATTTCATGGCTGCAGTCACCATCCACTGTGATTTTGAAGCCCAAGAAGAGAAAATCTGTCCCTACTTCCACCTTCTCCCCCTCTATTTGCCATGAAGTAATGGGGCTGGATGCTATGACCTTAGTTTTTTAATATTTAGTTTTATGCTGGCTCTTTCACTCTCCTCCTTCACCCTCATCAAGGTGCTCTTTAGTTCTTCTTTGCTTTCTGCCATTAGAGTGGTATCATCTGCATATCTGAGGTTGTTGTTTTTCCTGCCTATCTTGATTCCAGCCTGTAACTCGTCGGTCTGGCATTTCTCATGATGTGCTCAGCATACAGATGAAAGAAACAGGGTGAGAGCAGATAGCCCTGTCGTACTCCTTTCTTAATCTTGAACTAAACAGTTGTTTCATACAGGGTTCTAACTGTTGCTTCTTGACCTGCACACAGGTTTCTCAGGAGACAGGTAAGAGCTTTCCACAGTTTGTCATGATCCACACAGTTAAAGGCTTTAGCGTAGTTGATGAACAGAGAGAGATGTTTTTCTGAAATTCCCTTGCTTTCTCTATAATTCACTGAATGTTGGCAATGTGATCTCTAGTTCCTCTTCCTTTTTGAAACCCAGCTAGACATCTGGAAGTTCTTGGTTCGCATAATGCTGAAGCCTAGTGTGCAAGATTTTAAGTAAGACCATACTAGCTTGAGAGATGACTGCAACTGTTTGATGGTTAGCACATTCTTTGGTGGTACCCTTCTTGGGAACTGGGATGAGGACTGACCTTTTCCAGTCCTGTGGCCACTGCTGGGTCTTCCAGATTTTCTGGCATAATGAATGCAAATCCTTGATGGCATCATCTTTTAGGGATTTGAATAGTTCTGCTAGAATTTCATTGCATCCACTAACTTTATTAACAGTAGTGCTTTTTAAGGCCCAATTGACTTCGCACTCCGGAAGGTCTTCACACGTTATGTGGAGAAAAATGTAAGTAAGGAAAATTATATACATACCTTTCTCTGAAGATCACGGATAGTCTGCTGCACAGGCAACAAAGCCTGCTGGGCTTCTGCAACCTCTGTGTTACACTTGCTCATATAATGCTCTCGTAGCTGTTTGGCCTGTGTTGAAACATGAAACAAGTATAAACTTTCGCTCCAGGTCAAGAAAATAATCTAGTATGATTCTAGAACAGTGTGCTTATTTTATTTATTTAAATCTGTTTAATTTAACTTAAGCATTAAACTCAAGTATACTGTAGAGAATGTAAAACCCATGCTCAGTTCAGTTCAGTTCAGTCGCTCAGTTGTGTCCAACCTCTTTGCAACCCCATGAACCGCAGCACGCCAGGCCTCCCTGTCCATCACCAACTTCCGGAGTTCACTCAGACTCATGTCCATCGAGTCAGTGATGCCATGAAATCAAAAAAATTTAAAAAAACCCATGCTAGAAGTTCCTAATATGTATGTTGAAGAGAATTTATCTGGAGGCCACCTTGACTTACATTTACCTGTAAGTCATATAATATAAAAAATTCCAAGGATTTGCTCTCCAAATTCTAATTTTTTAATTAAAAAAAAAAATGGGAGGAGGAAGAACAGTAACATTTTAAACTATAAGGCAAAGCAGGAATACATTTTAGAATTTCTTGTCTCATTCAGTTATCATAATTCCTTGGAATTACTTTAGTTTAGAACACTTGAGAATATACACTAACACAGGTTTTGTGAACTGAACTGTGTTCCCTCAAAATCTGTATGATGAAGCTTGAACCCCCAATGTGACTATATTTACATACAGGGTCTTTAAGAAAGTGATTGAGTAAATGCACATACATGAGATGATAAGGGTGGAGCCCTAATCCAAAATGACTAGTGTCCTTAAAAGAAAAGGAAGACACACCAGGGATGCAAGTGCACAGAGAAAAGGCCATATGAGAACACAGTTAGAAGGCAGCCGTCTACCAGCCAAGGAGAGAATCTTTAGGAGCAACCAACCCTGATGATACCTTGGTATTAGACTTCTAGCCTTCCCTGATGATTAATGGTGTTGAGCATCTTTTCATGTGCATGTTGGCCATATGTATGTCTTCTTCGAAATAATATCTATTCCTATCCTGTGCCTATTTTTTAACTGCCTGATAAGGGGTTAATATCTAAATCCCTGATAAGAGGTCAGCATCTAAAGTATATAGACAACACATAAAACTCAATATCAAAAAAAAACCTAATTAAAAAATGGGCAGAAGACCTGAACAGACATTTTCTCAAAGAAGACACAGAGATGGCTAATAAGGCACACGAAAAGATGCTCAAAACCACTAATTATTAGAGAAATATGAATTACAACAGCAATGAGGTATCACCTCGCACATGTCAGAATGACTATATCAAAAAGTTTACAAATAACAAGTGTTGGGGATAACATGGAGAGAAAAGAACCCTTGCATACTGTTGGTGGGAATGTAAACTGGTATAGCTACTAAGGAAAACCGTATGGACATTCCTCAAAAAAACTATATATTGTACCATATGACTCAGCAATTCCACTCCTGAGTATACAGATGGAAAAACAATGAAAACACTAGTTCAAAAAGATACATATACTCTGATGTTCAGAGCAGCACTATTTACAATTAACACGATAAAACCCAAGTGCCCATCAACAGAGATGAATGGATAAAGAAGCTGCTGTAAATATTTATAGTGGAATATTATTCAGCTATAATCAAAGAAAGAAATTCTGCCATTTGCAGAAACATGGATGGACGCAGAGAATATCATGCTCAGTGAACAAGGCAGAAAGAGAAACACAAATATTTTATCATATTACTTACACTTGGAATCTAAAAAATAAAATGAATATATATGCAAAACAAAAATAGGCTCATAGATATAGAAAACAAACTACTACTGGTTGCCACTGGGGAGATGAAAGGGGACAGGACAAATCTGGGGATGAGATACAAACTACCACGACATATAAAACAGAAGAGCAACAAGCATATATTGTATAGTACAGGGAATTATAGCCATTATCTTGCAATAGCTTATAATGAAGTATAATCTATAAAAATACTGAATCACTATGCTGTATACTGTCTCATAAACTAACTATAGTAGTAGTAGTAGTGTTAGTTTGTTCAGTTGTGTCCAACTCTTCACAGCCCCATGGACTGTAGCTTCCCAGGTTCCTCTGCCCATGGAATTCTTCAGGCAAGAATACTGGAGTGGGTAGCCATTCCCTTCTCCAGGGGATCTTCCCGACCCAGGGACTGAATCTGGATCTCCTGCACTGCAGGCATATTCATTACCATCTGAGCCATCAAGGAAGCCCCATATCAAATCAACCATACTTCAATTAAAAAAAAGGAGAGATTGTCCTTTCCCTACTGAATAAGAACTATATAAAAAAGATCTTCACGACCCAGATAATCACGATGGTGTGATCACTCACCTCGAGTCAGACACCCTGGAATGTGAAGTTAAGTGGGCCTCAGGAAGCATTACTATGTACAAAGATAGTAGAGGTGATGGAATTCCAGTTGAGCTATCTCAAATCCTAAAAGATGATTGCTGCACTCAATAAGCTAGCAAATTTGGAAAATTCAGCAGTGGCCACAGGACTGGAAAAGGTCAGTTTTCATTCCAACCCCAAAGAAAGGCAATGCCAAAGAATACTCAAACTACTGCACAATGGCACTCATCTCACATGCTATTAAAATAATGCTCAAAATTCTCTAAGCCAAGCTTCAGCAATACGTGAACTGCAAAATTCCAGATGTTCAAGCTGGTTTTAGAAAAGGCAGAGGAACCAGAGATCAAATTGCCAACGTCCACTGGATCACTGAAAAAGCAAGAGAATTCCAGAAAAATATCTGTTTTATTGACTATACCAAAGCCTTTGACTGTGTGGATCACAACAAACTGTGAAAAATTCTGAAAGAGATGGAAATACCAGACAACCAAACCTGCCTCCTGAGAAATGTGTATGCAGGTCAAGAAGCAACAGTTAGAACTGGACATGGAACAACAGACTGGTCCCAAAGTGGGAAAGGAGTACGTCAAGGCTGTATTTTGTCACTATGCTCATTTAATTTATATGCAGAGTACATCATAAGAAATGCTGGACTGGATGAAGCACAAGCTGGAATCAAGATTACCAGGAGAAATATCAATAACCTCAGATACACAGATGACACCACCCTTATGGCAGAAAGTGAAGAACTAAAGAGCCTCTTGATGAAAGTGAAAGTGGAGAGTGAAAAAGTTGGTTTAAAACTAAACATTCAGAAAACTAGGATCATGGCATCTGGTCCCATCACTTCATGGCAAACAGATGGGTAAATAGGGGAAACAGTGACAGACTTTATTTTTCTGGGCTCCAAAACCACTGCAGATGCTGACTGCAGCCATGACATTAAAAGACGTTTGCTCCTTGGAAGAAAAGTTAAGACCACGCAAGACAGCATATTAAAAAGCAGAGACATTACTTTGCCAACAAAGGTCCATCTAGTCAAAGCTACAGTTTTTCCAGTAGTCATGTATGGGTGTGGAAGTTGGACTATAAAGAAAGCTGAGTGCCGAAGAATTGATCCTTTTGAACTGTGGTGTTGGACTCTTGAGAGTCCCTTGGACAGCAAGGAGATCCAACCAGTCCATCCTAAAGGAAATCAGTCCCCAATATTCACTGGAAGGACTGATGCTGAAGCTGAAACTCCAGCTTTGGCCACCTGATGTGAAGAACTGACTCAATGGAAAAGACCCTGATGCTGGGAAAGCTTGAAGGCAGGAGGAGAAGGGACGACAGAAGATGAGATGATTGGATGGCATCACCGACTCTATGGACATGAGTTTGAGTAAACTCCGGGAGTTGATGATGGACAGGGAGGCCTGGTGTGCTGCAGTCCATGGGGTTGCAAAGAGTTGGACACAACTGAGTGACTGAACTGAACTGAATCTTGGTTCTTTTTTATAAATTAACTGACCATATGTGGGTGGGTTTCTTTCTGGGCTCTTTCTGTTCTTTCCCATTGATCTATGTATCTGCTTTTATATCAACATCATACTCTTTTAAATACTATAGTTTTATAATATAGCTTAAAATCAGGGTGCATAATGCCTACAGCTTTGTTCTTCTTTTTCAAGATGACTTTGGTTATTCAGGATCTTTTCGAGTTCCACACAGATTTTTGGATTGTTTATTCTATTTCTGTGAAAAATACCATTGGAATTTTAATAGGAATTAAACTGAAAGTGTATACTGGCTTGGGCTGCATAAACATTTTAACAACAGTAATTCTTCCAGTCCATGAGTGTGAGAAATGAAACTTCTATTAAGTCACCTAGTCTGTATTTTGTTATGGCAGTCCTAGAAGATTAATACAAAAAGGATTAAAAAATTGGGGCCCTTTCAACTTCTCAAAACAAAAAGGATCATGTTATTTGCAAAGCAACAGAAACACTGAAAAACTTTATTCCTGTAAGTTTCCACTAGGAAACTTAGGGAAATTCACTTTTGTCCATTTAATTGAAATACTTAACTGACTCTGGAAACTATTTTATGAATGAAGAAAGGGGATGATCAGAGGCTATGTGGACAGTGGGAGAAAAACTGGAAAGACTACTGAACTGAAAATCCCAATACTCCACTCAGTAGTGGGACGAGCCATAAGAAATTGCCAACAGTAGACCACTCCTGACTTACAACAACAGCAATTTCATGAAGTCATTCATTTTCCTAGGCTTTAGTTACTTCATCTACAAAAAGAGGTGGTGGAAATGATTTCTAGAATTTTGTCCAGCTTTAAAATATCAAGGCTTCATATCATGTAAGAGTTAGGCCAAAGTGATAAAGTGATTTCCTTGGAAATACATCTACATAGTATGAACCCTCCACCTCATGATGCAATTTTCCTCTTCCTGTCACAACCTTCCAATTAATATCCATTACAATTCCTTGGTTGTAATTAGCTGGTCATTAGAGCTGTCTACTAGTAGATAGGACTGTCTCCCAGAGAGCTTCCTGTCACTGAAAGCATTTAACAGAGTGCCTGATTACATATAAAGATTAGACACCTGCACTGGGAATAAAATTTCACTTGCAAGTTTTCATATACTTTTTCACTTGAAAATTTCATACACTTGATGCTAGATTACTATCTAGCATCTAGCTAGATTCATACTTAAAAAATACCTACATACTTACTTACAAGTACATACTTACAAAATCTCATTTTTTTATCCTCTTAATTTACATAAAGGTTCCATTTACAGGTTCAGTAGTTTTCAAACACATCTACTACTCTTTTGCTTTTAGGTTTGCCATCTTTCTGATCTTTAATGAGGCAAAAATTCACTGGGGAATTGGCATAAGTGTATTAAAACTATTTTACGTCATTGTTTCTAACGAGAGGCAATATTCATTGCAGAAGGAATTTCTTTGAGGACATAAGTAATAGTGAAAATTTGAGTTTATTTATTGCTTCAAATAATACACTGAAGGGTGGAAAAGGTAGAAAACTTTATTTTTACTAAACTAAACCTTTGGCAGGTCTGTCATCAAATCAACATGATTTCCTTTAATTTGTTGTTTATTTACATCCTGTGCTGTTGGCTACCAGCAGCCATGTCTACAACAAGCAGTTGCCACACAGCTGCAAGATTATCAAAGAAACAAAATAATATGGAATGTTGCTATTCTATGCCACCCAAAATCATCAAAGCAAAGTTTGGAACATCAAAGCAGCAAAGAAACATGATTACCTTTTGATTTCCTAGGATGTATCAATTAGCCAGAACATGAACTCTGAGAAAAAATTCTTTTATAGGCAGAATGAAAAAAAAAAAAAAAATTACCTCTTCCTCAAGTCTGCCATCTCTCAGGGTAGGAGGTATCCCTGGGTGCTTGGCTGTCAACAATTCCATCAAGTTATGGGTAGCATGAAGTCTCTACAAACACACAAAAGGCAGCAATTATGACAGCCAATGCAGTGGACTCTAAGGGGAGAATCTACTATCACTAAGGCATACAGAACACTAATAATGCATTTAAGGCCAAATCATCGGATTCTTTTCCTTTAAAAATAACTTAGATACCAACTTTCTTCAGAGTCAGTTTTACTGTAATTATCTTAATTCATAATGATGTAAATTTTCAGTTAAAATATATGGTCTTATGAAACATGTCTATGTATTTAACAAAGTATGTTAAATAGGTAACTTCTTCTCTTATACATGCACTTGTCTATATGGGGAAATATGAATATGTCCAGTAAGTCCAGTAAAGCAGAAAGGTTGACTGGATAGACTTATTCCTCTTCTGGAAAATGAGTCTGGATGAGCCTAGCAATTTATGACATTATAAAACCAAAGATAATGAAATACATAAGAAAACAGGGCTGTGACCTGGATCTGTTGAATTTAAGGGCTGAAAAGAGGAGGGGCTGGAGGTGCAGATGGTGTAGAATAAAGGAGAAAACTCCATCTTAAATCTCTGTATTAAATATTAATATAAGCCAGACATCTCACTGTGATATTGGGTCTGTGACTGTACTGAGGCTTCTGTTGCATTCTGCACAAACTAGTGGAATGGACTGGGAGGAACACCTCTCTCTCTGTTCGTTTACACCTTTATCCCAACAGAGCAGAGTGGCTAATTTGACTGGACAGAGTTAGATATTCCTTGGGTTATGCCTGGTCAGCAGGCTAAGCTGCTGTGACTCAAAGCAAGAACCAGGCTGCCTGATGGTTTACTCTTCACTGGAGCTCAGGCGCACTGGACTCACCTGCCCACTTCTGTTTCCTTTATTCAGGAGCACAGTATCTTCCAACTTGCTCCTTCTCTCGTAAGGTAAACACATTTGCTTAAGGTCCAAAGCCTTCTGTAATCCTCATCCATGCATACATAATATAAGGATACCAGTATTTAATTTTCTCTCCTCTTCCCCCTCCCCCATACACTCCTCCTAACACCTGCTCAGACACAGGTGAACATGAGGTTCCAAGGCCTAGGTTCTGAACAGTAAAAAAGAAGCCTCACTTGGGACTCAAGCCTAAACTTACCAGGATTCATAAAACGGATCTTATTTACCATTTAGCTAGAGTCTTGTCTATATGATCCACTGATAGAAGCAAGAAGAAATTTCACATTTAAGTGTTACAATTCAAATATCCAAATCTCCCTAAGAGACCTACAAAAACTAAATTAGAAGACCATTGGATAAGTATTATTGTTACTTAGTTCCACTGCTGAGTGAAACTCAATTTCTTTTTTTGTTGAATATCATGTAAATAAATATGCTGATATAAATATGCAAAAGTGATAAAACTGATGCCATTCTTTGAAATACGAATGTTTTGAGCTACTTTTCTAATGTAGGTTAGGCTTATCTAGTCAGCCTTGTGGCCAATACTGGCCTGAGTAGACAGAATATTAGTGTTTCTCAAACTTTTGGGTCTATACAAAAAGACATCTTGGGTGCTTGTTAAGAGAACATGGATTTTAAGTTTTATCCCCAGGGACTGTGACTCACTCCACTTGTTACCTTTCGTCCTCTTAAATATTCAGAAAATTTATTTTACAAAGATCAAACAGTTTGAAACTGTTTAGTTTTACTTACTTGCAGTGAATCTGTTTTGAGTTTTTCCTTGTGTTCCTCAGATGAACGCAACACTTCTCTATATAGTTCTGCTGCCAAAGCATACTCGCCTGGATAATCAAAATATGTTTAAAGAATAAGAAAATCACGTATTTAGCTCTCAAAGTCATCTAAAAACACCTACTGTAAAAATACAGCATTGATTAGAACTCCCTAATTTATTTATTTTTTACGAAAAGGAATTTGAGTTGGTATTAATATGACTGCCCCAGTAAAAAAAGTTGATGATGGCACCCTTTCTTGGGGGTTAAAATTCCACAGAACTAGAACACCAATAAAATAATTTAATGTTTTAAAAGTATGCTAAAAAACAAACAAACTAGTGTTTTTTTCTTCTTTTTCAAGTTAATGACTTCCAAGCAGTAGTTATTAGGATGTTTGAAATTAAGGACAAATTTAGGGTACTTACATGTGTTTATAAACAAATATTCAAAACACTATGACCAATGTACACGTACTTTTCAGAAAAATAATGCACTCTTCTTGACAGGTATTGTTTCTGTTGGTATTAGGCCAGAAGGATTTAGTTTATAACTACATTTCAAAAATTTAGAATTCTTTCTATTTCTGGTTATATAATTCACAGTTAGTCTAAGAGATTTACGCTTTTTTTTTGTTATACCTAAAAAGTAGCTCATACAAATAAAGTCATAAAAAAGTACAAAAGCACAAGCTGATAAACTATGGCCCATGGGTCTTATCTGACTGTATTTTTGTAGGGTCTACACACTAAGAATTTATTTTTAAATTTTAATAGTTGAAATAAAAACTAAGATAAAACTATTTTGCGACATGTGAAAATTACATGATATTAAATCTCAGGGTCCATGAATAAAGTTTTAGTGGAACCCAGTCATGAGGACTTTACGTACTATCTGTGGCTGCTTTTGTATTACAACAGCTGAATAGTTGTCACAAATCTTATGGCTCACAAAGCCTAAAATATTTACTACCTGATTCTTTCAGAAAGTTTCATTAGACTTCAGTGAAGGAGAGGTGAAACATTTTTAATGGCTCTGACTAATGCAACCTATCTTTTTTTCTGCCTGGGGAAAAACTCGAAACCAGTAATTTATACATACAATAAAATGAAAATCTAACAGTAGCAAAATCATGAAACACAAGGGAGAAAAAGATAAAGAGATGTTCTAATTTCAGTTTGCTGAGGAAAAAGCTTTTATCCTGATCGTTGCATACACTTGCTTATTTTAAACTGTAAACCAGTTTCATTAATATCATGGATTTAGAATTTTGCTCATAGCCATAATGAATATTCTATATACATATATATGCGCCTGGTGGTTCAGACAGTAAAGAATCTGCCCGCAATGCGGAATACCCGGGTTCAATCCCTGAGTCAGGAAGATCCCCTGGAGAAGGGAATGGCAACCCACTCTAGTATTCTTGCCTGGAGAATTCCATGGACAGAAGAACAGTCCACGGGGTTGCAGAGTCGGACATGACTGAGTGACTAACACACACACTTTCTCTCTGTTAAAGCTGATTCCATATATGTATATTTTATTGTGGTAAAGTATACATAAAATAAAATTTACGATTTCAACCATTTTTAAGAGTGTAGTCCAACAGCATTAAGTACATTCATATTGTTGCACAAAACACTTGCTTTTATACCACTGTTTTATATCTAGTTCTACCAGTTATTTAATATAAAGCTTTCTAAAGCACACATTTTCACAGTACTTGCCAAGTCCTCTAATCTCTATTCATTTTTATAAAGCAGATTACTTTCACAATAATAAAGTTGCATTATAATGTAGGAGTAACAATTATCTTCACACAATGAGCTCTCTTTAGCTTTTCAAAAGACATATGGATTCCATTAATATTTATACTGTCATTTATAAAGAACAATTCATTTAACAACTTTCTCTTCATAATTATTATACCTTTTAAAGAAGGTACAATGACTAGACTATAATAAAAGCAGATGAAACTGAGCTATTCATTATAATATCTGTTTTCTTTTCACTACTTAGTGAAAAAAAAAGATTTTTTATAGTGAAAAAAAATATTTTTATGTCTTTCCCAGACCAATATGGATAAAATATCCATATTCAATAAGCTATGCAAATATAAGCCAAATATGGAAATACCCATTCTTTGCCACTTGATGGCACTAAACAAATTAACAACTAGACAAATTGTACTGGTTTGATACTGCCAAACTAATTTTTTCCAAAAAAACACATGTAGAAATGAAAAATGTATGTGATGATCAGGAAAAAAATCTTTCTTTCTCAGAAAACTGAACCTAAAACACTTCTATATATATATATGTATGTGTGTATGTGTGTGTAGATACACACACACATATATATTTCATGTATATAGTACACAAAATTGAAATAACATGTTTTTAACACCATAATCAGTGAGGACCTTAAAATATACACTGTATATCATATATATGTATATTCGCATGTAATATGTGAATCCCTTTAGTGTTTAATATTAATTTTAGATTTCATTTAGAAGTCATATCTGTACTATCTGGTCTCTAATATTAGAAGAGTTTAAATTATATAAGTTAAATATGTAATGTTACTTTTAAAAATGTAGATTATTTAATATACTACTATGAATTAAACTAGAAACTAAAAGTAGTTAATCCCCCACAGTTCAGTTTATAATTACAATTAAATGAGACTAGACATACCACTTATTAACGGACTTTCTAATAGGAATTCTTCTTAACAATCAGCAATAGTTTCCAGCCACAGACGAATAACTACAGTGAGAAAGCAGTGGGAACTACCTGAAAAGAGCAGTGATGCACCTCTTGCTACATCATAGCATGGTATTTTGCCACACAGGAGCCAGTCAAATGCTGATCCTGTTAGAGTGCTACAGTGTTTGGACAATGATCAGATGAATAACCCTCCCAATTCCCATACTGTGCATAATTTCACAGCAGGGGAAAAGAGACAAGTCTGACAAGGAGACTAGAAAAAAGGCTAAGTGAAGAAATTCATTTACTGTCTAAGCTTCTGAGTCATAACAACACAGAATAAAATGAGAAATGCAGTTCATAATCAAGTTGGGAAATCTGAAATTTATTATTGTGATCATTTACAAGTGACATATCACTCAACATCAGAAATTTTTAATGGTGAGTTGCAACCTACTATATAGTATAATACTGAGGTTTACAAATGCCTATTTGATAAAGAGGACACAGGATTATAAAAAAATTAAATATCTGATGTGAAATCAAGAGATCCAGGGCAAATTCTTTGTCACTTTCTAGCTGTAATCTTGAGAAAGCAACTAAGCCCTTTGAACCCATTTTCTCAAATAAAATAGGGATGGTAATGGCTAAACTATTGGGTAATCATGAGGATAAAACAATATATATAAATATAATAGTATTATATATACTATAAAATGCTTATAGAAAAATGAATTTTTCAGATATGAGGCTAGATTGACACTTATTTACTACATTATTTTTAGTACCTAAATCATAACCAGCACATAGCAAATACTCCAATATTTGTTGGGAGACTGAACTTACAAGTGATACTACTCTGTAAGTCAATGACCAACATCCACTTGAATGTGTCACAATTTAACCATTCTGTTTCTAGGCATTTTGGTTGTTTCAGTTGTTCACTATTTTGGTTGTTTCAATTGTTCACATGAAAAACTTTTAGAAGTGGAAATGTTTGGTGAAAGCATATTGAAACTTTTTTTTTGGAAATGTTCTGTATAACTGCTCTCCATTAAGTTGGACCTATTTAAATTATGATTAATACTGTGTTAAAGTGTCTTTCTGGGGAGACTTTGATTTACATTATAACTATAATTATAATTTTGATTTACATTATAAGTATTTAGAAGAATCAAAGATAACAAAGCATCACCTTCTACCTTTAATGATGTGGATGCCTGCTAAGCCATTGAGGGCACAGACTAGCTGCCGATGCGCCTCTTCACATTCAGTGCCACACTTCTTCTGCAGGGATGTCAGCAGTTCCTCCATTGTCATGGTGCTAAAAGAAAAGGCAGGTTGTTCAGAACTAGAAAGAAGATTCCAAGTGAGAGAATAATATTACATAAGATCAAGAGTACCAGTCTCTTATAGAGTCTTTGTGATCTTTGATATCTGTTTACCTCCATTTTCATCACTATCATTATTAGTTTACTATTCTAGCAAGCTTTCTTTCGATCCTCTCATTCTTTAACTTTTTCTCATTTCAGTCAGTGAAGAGCAGAACTAGAAAAATCTTCCTAAAGTGCAAAGTGGTGGTTGTGGTGGTTAAGTCGCTCAGTCATGTCTGACTCTTGCGACCCCAAGGACTGTAGCCTGCCAGGCTCCTCTGTCCATGGACTTCTCCAGGCAAGAATACTGGAGTGGGCATTCGTTCCATTCTCCAGGATTATCTTTCCAACCCAGGGATTGAAGGCAGGTCTCCTGCATTGCAGGCAAATTCTTTACTGTCTGAGCTACCAGGGGAGCCCCACAGCAATTCATATATACCTCTTGTGAAATACACAATGTTTTCTTTACATTATAGAGATCGATAAACTTTGTCTGATGGCTCGGATGGTAAAGAATCTGCCTACAGTGCAGGAGACCTGGGTTTGATCCCTGTGACAGGAAGATCCCCTGGAGAAGAGAATGGCAACCCACTCTAGTATTCTTGCCTGGAGGATCCCATGGACAGAGGAGCCTATCAGGCTACAGTCCATGGGGTTGCAGAGTCAGACTCGACTTTGCAACTAACACTTTCACTAATCTTTGTCTTTGCCTTTAGTTATCTACAAACTGCTCAAAGGCAAGGATAAGAGTCAAATTCCTCTTTATATTTCTTATAGCGCCTGAAAGGATATCTTTTTAATATCAAGTGCTAAAAAAAAAAAAAAAAGAGGCTAGTTCCTATCACAGTTGATGAACCAACAAATTTTTGGGGACAACAGAGTATTGAAAGGAATAATCAAAGAATATAGCTAGTATAATTATAAGGAAAATATTTAATAGGAATCTAATTTACCTAATTACCTGATGTCAGAACCAAAAAATATAACGCAAAATGAACAAAAGCGTTTCATATCTGGAGTGCAGCAGAAGACAAACAGAAACCCAAAAAAACAACAAAACCCTTCAACAGTCCTAAAAAAATGTTCAAAACCATGAAAATAATTTTGATGTGGTTCTCTTTCACAAATGGGGCTCCATATTGAAGAGAAATCACCACACTGCTAAAAACAGATGACAACTCAGTTCTAAGACCCTGAATGAAACTGTGGGCTAGGAAGCTAATTGCTTTAATACTGTCTATGCATGAATGCATGCTAAGTCTCTTCAGTTGTGACCGACTCTGTGCGACCCTATGGACAGCAGCCCACCAGGCTCCTCTGTCCACGGGATTCTCTAGGCAAGAATACAGGAGTGGGTTGCCATTTCCTTCCCCCAATACTGTCGATCACTGCTCTATTATCTCTTACAGTATAAGAAAACTGATAATAAAACCTTTTTTGGAGTGGCAAGAACTCGCCACGAACAGCCTGTGGGTGGCAGCAGGCCTGTCGGAGCCTCAGCAATGGATATAGGATGGAGGTGACGGTCCTTCTGTCCAGGCTGCTGAGCTTCAAAGCCCAGTCAGAAATCTTCCTGAGTTTTACCACTGCATCCTGGCAGCACACCTCATGTTGACGGTGATAGAAATGCCTTTCCACTGGAGAAAAGTGAAGCCAGTGGGTTTCTTCTGTCTGAGGGGGTATCTGGATCTAAACAGAGGAGAAAAAAAAAAGTCACCTGGAAATTTAACTTTTCATCCCAACTCTGCTTCTTCTTAAATTTTTTCCTAATACCCTTAATCAATAAATACTTATGCTACTGACTTGGTCAATCACATCTTTCTTCGCAGACCTCCACATTATCTTGGCAATAAAGCTGTAGAGGAAATGAGGATTCTTCTTGCAATAAGGACGATAGAGAAGTCGAACCCACCAGTGTCTGACACAGTAAGGTTCAACACCGAGAAATACCACCAACCCGAATAGATCTGAAAAGAAAGAAAAAAAGCATGTTGAGAATACAGATAGTCTGACTTAGGATGGTTTGACTTAAAATTTTTGACTTTACCATGGAGCAAAAACAAATGTTATTAATTAATAAATCATCAACCTGATTTATCTCTATCACTCTAGCAGAGTGACTATTAACTGGGGTGGAAGGGTGTGATTTTGCCCACTGGGGACATTTGGCAATGACTGGAGACAATTATGGGTGTCACAACTGCAAGAACACTACCAGTATAAGGAGTGTAAAAGCTCAATATACAAAATAACCAGAACAGCCCCTAATGAAAATGAATTATCTGACTCAAAATGTTAATGGGGCTAAGGTAGAGAAACCCTGGTCTAACACAAAAAGAAAACAAATGAGACTTCTACTTCCAAATACAACATAGTAAGTTAGTTGAAGAAGTTGAATGGTTCTATGAAGACCTATAAGACCTTTTAGAACTAACACCCCCAAAAGATGTCCTTTTCATTATAGAGGACTGGAATGCAAAAGTAGGAAGTCAAAAAGCACCTGGAATAACAGGCAAATTTGGCCTTGGAGTACTGAATGAAGCAAGGCAAAGGCTAACAGAGTTTTGCCAAGGAAACACACTGGTCATAGCATTTTTTTTTTTTTTTTAAATTAAAAACACAGCACATTTATTTAAACTGTTACTTTTGATAATTCATTGACTCTTATGACAGGTCAGTATCTTCATTCTATTACCTTATAGGGTACATTCATTAGTGTTACATAAAATTTCAAGTAAAATTAAACAATTAAAAGTACAGTTAAGAACATAGTTGATCTGCATGAGAGGATTCACCATCATGTACCCTAGTCCCTAATGCAGTTATTTTTTCTGTTTCCTGGGCCTCTCCAGCTTAGACACATTTTCATTTCAGAGAATATAAAAGTGGCTCCACTGAGCTCTCGCCCATGAGGGCCCAGCTGCTGCATATCAGTGTGTGTTGACCCAGTGGTACCTGTCCACCCGGTGCCCAGCAGTAGGCCTGTGGCCTTTAGGGGTCTTATGCAACGCATGATAAGCATTTCCTAGGAGGCCCATCTGGCCATCCCTCATATTCTTTTTTCGGGGAATAGCAAACACCCTCTTCCAACAACACAAGAGAAGACTCTACACACCAGATAGTCAACACTAAAATCAGACTGATTATATTCTTTGCAGCCAAAGATGGAGAAGCTCTATACGGTCAGCAAAAACAAGACCGGGAGCTGACTGTGGCTCAGATCATGAACTCCTTATTGCCAAATTCAGACTTAAATTGAAGAAAGTGGGGAAAACCACTAGACCATGAATGGTATGACCTAAATCAAATCCCTTATGATTATACAGTGGAAGTGAGAAATAGGTATAAGGGACTAGATCTGATAGACAGAGTGCCTGAAGAAGTATGGACCGAGATTCGTGACACTGACTGAACTGAACTGAAGTCACATCAGGCTAACATTCCCACCATAGTTACTATTAACGCAAAAAACCCCCCAAAACCCTGATACATTGTAAGCGTGATAGCATTAAAGATATCAGAGAATCACGGAAGCAAAGATGAAAAATAAACTAAATTTCCAGACATTCGGGAAATGCTATTTTTTATGGTAACTTGGACATGAGAAAACTTTTGGCGTCATTATGTTGATTGTGGAAATAAACTCCCTGGTAAATACATATGTCAAAAGTTTACAAATTTTGTATTTTAAATATTTATAGTTTCATTATATGTCATTCATACCTCAATAAAGCTGTTTAAAAAATTAATCAAAAATTTGTTAAAGGGTGCCAGATGCTCAAAACACCTGCCAACATCTTATTTATTCCAAATTAAGTACCCAGAGAACTGCAGAATTACTGCTCATATTCCTTTAACATTAAAATGAGAATAAAGTAACTGTGATAGGCATTTTCTCTACACCTTCTTAGCTAACTCTGGAGTTCAATGAGATCTTCAGTTCAGTTCAGTTCAGTCGCTCAGTCACATTCGACTCTTTGCAACCCCATGAATCGCAGCACGCCAGGCCTCCCTGTCCATCACCAACTCTCGGAGTTTACTCAAACTCATGTCCATCGAGTCGATGATGCCATCCAGATGTCTCATCCTCTGTCGTCCCCTTCTCTTCCTGCCCCCAATCCCTCCCAGCATCAGGGTCTTTTCCAATGAGTCAACTCTTCACATGAGGTGGCCAAAGTACTGGAGTTTCAGCTTCAGCTTCATTTCTTCCAATGAACACCCAGGACTGATCTCCTCCAGATGGACTGGTTCGATCTCCTTGCAGTCCAAGGGACTCTCAAGAGTCTTCTCCAACACCACAGTTCAAAAGCATCAATTCTTCGGCGCTCAGCTTTCTTCACAGTCCAACTCTCACATCCATACATGACTACTGGAAAAACCATAGCCTTGACTAGATGGACCTTTGTTGGCAAAGTAATGTCTCTGCTTTTGAATATGCTATCTTGGTTGGTCATAACTTTCCTTCCAAGGAGTAAATGTCTTTTAATTTCATGGCTGCAATCACCATCTGCAGTGATTTTGGAGCCCCGAAAAATAAAGTCTGACACTGTTTCCACTGTTTCCCCATCTATTTCCCATGAAGTGATGGGACCAGATGCCATGATCTTCGTTTTCTGAGTGTTGAGCTTTAAGCCAACTTTTTGACTCTCCTCTTTCACTTTCAACAAGAGGCTTTTTAGTTACTCTTCACTTTCTGCTGTTAAGAGTGGTGTCATCTGCATATCTGAGGTTATTGATATTTCTCCCAGCAATCTAGATTCCAGCTTGTGCTTCCTCCAGCGCAGTGTTTCTCAT
The DNA here is from genome assembly GCF_029378745.1 of Bos indicus. Taxonomy (NCBI): domain Eukaryota; kingdom Metazoa; phylum Chordata; class Mammalia; order Artiodactyla; family Bovidae; genus Bos; species Bos indicus. The sequence continues at coordinate 83,361,586 of NC_091768.1, forward strand.
GATGTACTCTGCATATAAGTTAAGTAAACAGGGTGACAATATACAGCCTTGACATAACTCCTTTTCCTATTTGGAACCAGTCTGTTGTTCCATGTCCAGTTCTAACTGTTGCTTCCTGACCTGCATACAGGTTTCTCAAGAGGCAGGTCAGGTGGTCTGGTATTCCCATCTCTTTCAGAATTTTCCACAGTTTATTGTGATCCACGCAGTCAAAGGCTTGGCATAGTCAATAAAGCAGAAATAGATGTTTTTTTGGAACTCTCTTGCTTTTTCGATGACCCAGTGGATGTTGGCAATTTGATCTCTGGTTCTTCTGCCTTTTCTAAAACCAGCTTGAACATCTGGAAGTTGACGATTCATGTATTGCTGAAGCCTGGCTTGGAGAATTTTGAGCATTACTTTGCGGGGAGCTGCCCGTGAGAACGGGGTCCTTTGTCCGAAGGACACAGCTCTGGGAGCTGCCTCAGTCCTTGAGGGTTTGCTTGCAAACATAGCTCTCTGTCCCGCCACCCCAGAGATTAGGCGCTTATTTACTGCAGGCACCTGGAGTTCTGTGCAAACTTCTCACGCACAGAGAAATGTTATCTGGTGTAAGAAATAATAACAGGGAGCCATTCCCATGCTCTCAAGATTTCTTGTGACTGTTTGTAAGATGTATAGGCTAACCAAGAAAAAAAGGTCAACTGTTTTGTCTCTCTCACGCTTTTCTGTATAAATATGAGATGTTGAATAAAGTTGGTGTCAGACTGCGTCCCTTCGTGGTGACGTGTCTGAACCTCTCGACCCCATCTTTGTAGTCTCTTGCTTTAGTTTCTTTCTTAGCCCCGCCGTGCACATTCTCGGGACCTGATCGACTTTGCCGGCTGGCTCTGGCATTACTTTACTATAATGTGAGATGAGTGCAATTGTGCGGTAGTTTGAGCATTCTTTGGCATTGCCTTTCTTTGGGATTGAAATGAAAACTGACCTTTTCCAGTCCTCTGGCCAATGCTGAGTTTTCCAAATTTGCTGGCATATTGAGTGCAGCACTTTCACAGCATCATCTTTTAGGATTTGAAATAGCTCAACTGGGATTCCATCACCTCCACTAGCTTTGTTCGTAGTGATGCTTTCTAAGGCCTACTTGACTTCGCATTCCAGGATGTCTGGCTCTCGGTGAGTGATCACACCATCGTGATTATGTTATTAACACCTAAATATTAACGTATTGGACAGTTTCCAATGTAACAGCAGACTACTAAATTTGGCCTTTTAATTAGCCTGATATTATTCTACAAATTGGAGAAGGGAATGGCACCCCACTCCAGTACTCTTGTGTGCAAAATCCCATGAATGGAGGAGCCTGGTCGGCTGCAGTCCATGGGGTCACTAAGCGTTGGAGACGACTGATCAACTTCACTTTGATGTTTCACTTTCATGGACTGGAGAAGTAAATGGCAACCCACTCCAGTGTTGGAGAACCCCAGGGACAGGGGATTCTGGTGGGCTGCCATCTATGGGGTCGCACATGGTCGGACACAACTGAAGTGACTTAGCGGCGGCAGCAGCAGCATTCTACAAATATGTAGCTTAATGTAACTTACTAAAATTACAGAGATATTTAAATATATACTTAAACATCTTCCTAAAAAACTCTTTTCCCCTAAAAATAGTCATCAAAAAATAGTGTTTCTCAGTTCAGTGTAATAGATGTTGATATTTTTACTTTAGCAGAATAGTAAGTTATCCTGCTAAGAACAATTGATACATGAAAACCTGAACTTTCAAGAATGATAGGTTTTGAAGATAAACATCTGCCATAGGACTAAGGATATTTATATTGTTATAATTAAACCACATTTTAGTGACAGTTTTTGCAGAAATTTATTATGTAAACCAACATTTACTTATTTAAACTTTTAGTCTCAAATATTTGCAACTTTGACAAAAGTTTTAAAAATGTTGTCTATGTTCTATGGAAAAAATTAGTTATATGAATGAGACTGATGTAGAAGCATCAGTTAAAATGTGTGAGGGGAAGTCCTTATCTTTATAGACACAGCCAAGTGAAACTAATTCCTTTTTCTTCTCTGTTTCCCTCTTTCTTTCTTGTCAGGTTCTCCCTGTTTTCTACTCACCATTTTGGATCTTTGAGTCCAATTCAGACCTGTGTCTACAGTGTTCAGGCAGGCACAACACCTGCTCAAGTCAGGACAGGAGGACTACTCAACTACATATCTGTCTTCACATATATATAAACAAAAAGCACTTGATTCCTTTTAAAAAGGTAGATGTCTGAAACTATTAGGATCAAATATAAATATATTTTAATATATGCATAATCACCTAAGGATTTCAGCAAAAGTTAAGCAATATTTTTTGCTCAAAAATTTTAAGTTTTTCAAATAAATGCGATATGTGAGGAAACCATCCATTACCTTCCAGTCCTCTCTGTACTGGAGTGCCACTGATGCACCAGCGGTTAATCCCACTCAAGCGCTGAGCCATTTCTGCAGCCTGATGGGAGAGAATGAGAAGAGAGACACAAGAAAAATGCAGGATTGCGTTTACTTATGAAAACAGCTCTCAAGCCCAGGCTTCAGGTCAGATGCATTTTCCCTTACAGAATAGTTATCACACTAGATACTGAACATCATATTCAATGGGCTGTCTTCTAGTATGGGGCTCTTATTAGCAGGAGGCTGCAATGTGTCCTTTCAAAGAGGAAAGGAAATTCATGTATGGGTAGAATGAAAATGCCCCAGCTGACTGATACATTTCCTAGACCACGCCATCCTCCAGATGAGAACCACTGTGCTAACAGGCATGACTTATTAATTCAGTTCAGGTCACAGACTGGGCAAAGAAGACAGAATAAAGACATACAATGAAGTCTGAATAAAAGTTTTTCCTCTAGCATTTTCCCATTACCATTTGGTCTCTGATAAAAAGCTGTCAGTTACCAGAGCTTGTATGGTGAGCACTCCATGTGGCAGAAATGCTGATTAAAGTACCTAAGTAGAGTTTACTTAGATCTACATCACATAAAAACTACCATCTTGTTCAAATATACATGAACTTTTCATACAGAACAATGATTCCAAGTACCAAATAATTTTTAAGGATTATACAGCTCATGCACAAGAGAAAGCAAATGCAAAGTGTCCAAAGGCAAACTTTTGGCGAATGTCAATACTGTGGGTTAAACTACATGTAAACTATTAAATTTCCTATGAACAGTTTCCTCCAGCTCTTCCCCAGCCCTCAAGCAATTCTGCAGAAATTCTCACTTTTACAGCAGGACATTCGACCATCTGAGCTTCATCAAGGCAGATCCTCCACCACTCCACAGCTACAAGAGGACTGGGAATAGCCATGTAGCGCTTCTGGTTCCTTAAGCGACGCCCATCCTCACTGTTGCTGTGTGGGATGTCTACATAGTTTAGTTCTGAACGGAGGACATCATAAGTAATGATGACTATATCCTGTTCTGCCAAAAAATGAGGCTGTAAAAAACCATCTTTCTTCACTCCTTGATATACCTAGGATATAATCACAGACATTCATTTATACCCTTACCAAGCACTTTCTATTTGTTTATAACCAAACATCCTATAAGATACATCCCAGACCTGTTTAGAGAAAGATGCATTTTACTGTGGAAGACTAAAAACATAAGCAATGTGAAAGGCACTGGAATAGAAGTAAATGCGAAAGCATCACAATGGAGACCAATTTTATGGCTAAGAAGGTAAATTCAGAGAGGAATTCAAATTTGCAGTAGATCTTGAAGTACATTCAAGAGCTTTCATGGGTGGAAGAAAGGGGAAAAGGTAGGTGGGTAGATGGAATCAATAGTTTGTGCGAAAGCACAATGGTATGAGAAAGTAAAACAAGAGCTATTATTTACTGAATGCCTTTTATGTTTTAGCACTGCAGAGTTTTATCTCCCACCTTTAACAACAATTCTGTTAGTTGTTATTAGTCCTATGTCACACATAGAAAACATGAAGGGACTTACTCAAAACTAGTAGAGTCAAGATACAAACCAAGGTTTGCCTCCTCTACAGAACAGAGCTCCTCAGTGGCAAAGTTGGTGTTTTATAAACTACTGTATTATACATGCCTATCATAGTGGCCGAAATACAGAAAATCTCCAGTAACATTTGTGTGGAAAGAAGAAAAGAAGAACACAAAGGGTAAAAAATACTAACAGTAGTGAACAATAACATTAAATGAACACTCACCATGTGCCAGCAGTTTATCAAATCATTCAATCTTCACAAAAAGTGTGTGGGGGGTACAATTTTTAGAACTTAGCACAATTCCTGGCACACAATAGGTGTTCACTAAATATTTGTTGAATGAGTAAATTCTTATTTTACAGAAGGGGTAACTGAGGCTTCAGAGGAAGATTCTGGAGCTAAAAGATGTAGGATCACACAAGCAGATAACTATTAAACAATGCTGCCTTTGAACTGCATTTCTTTCTGAATACAAAGATGTTTTTCCCTTATATGATTAAGGACTTCTTCAAAAACTTTCATAACTTTCCACTCAAAGTGCTTTAACTTCTGATGTCAGAAAAGAATAAACAGTCTACTGTACTTTTTCTTATTCTCAATTTCCTCTTTGAGTTCTGACTTAATATCATTATCTCATTAAGTTAATTTTCGGGATAAAAACAAGGTGACAAAGATTATAAAAATTATCATAAGCAAACACTTACATTTTCCTATCCCTTTAAAGAGTGCAAACTGTCTTACCAAGACTCGAAGAGATGATGACCTCACATGCCTGTTGATTTCATCCACCCACTGATGACAGATGGAACTGGGGGAGATGATCAGAGTTGCTCTTGTGGATACTGGCTCCATTGCAACAAGGCAGTGGGGGCAGTAGAAAGGTTTAATCTTCAGATTCTTCTCTTCATAATTCACACATTTTGCATGTTGCCACAAGTGGCATTTCAGGCACTGAACACGAGGCTTACAGTCTACCTGGTCAAGTTCACCACATATGCACCCAAAGCGATAACTGGAAGAATTATAGGAACCCATGATATTAGAATGTGGCATGTCATCACCAACAGGATTTAGAGATTCAGCTTGGTCCTTTGCTGAATGTTCTTGATTGACTTCAAAGACACATGTACTTTCAGATGTAGTAACATCAGTAATTTCAGAGTTACCAGTAGGTGGACAGTGATCCTGTGGGTTGAGACTGATGTTCAGCTGGCTTTTTTCCCTTTTTGTGGACGGAACAGGTTTCTTCCTCCATTTACTACGATTTCTCCTGGGCTTGCAGTAATAATAGTAAGGATCATCATCATCATCAGAGGTGTTTGATGGCAAATATTCAGAGTCTGTGTCCTTGTTTCCTGATTTTCTGGATTCTTTCTGAGTTTTCCTTGGACTCCCCACTGCCTATGAAAAACATTATTTATTTATCTTAATGGAGTGACATAGCTAAAATTAAACACCCAACTTCATGTGCTTTACATAAAAATCTCATAGGCAGTCTTTGTCACTCTTTCCCTGAGGAGAATCACTCCTGATCAGTGGTTTTCAAATTGCTCTATGAACTCCTCCTCCCACAGGCCCAAAAGGAAAAGAAAACTCTACTGTTGTTTAATTAATATTTGGAAGGAACAAAACTTAGAAATAAAGGGAGCTACTAATTTTGCTATCAACCTCTTATAATTTACAGTCTGTCTAAATCAATAAAAGACTGGTAGTTTATAATACAAACTAGGGCAATTATGGGCTTCCCTAGTGGCTCAGCGGTAAAGAATCCAGCGGTAGTGCAGGAGATGTGGGTTGAATCCCAGGGCTATAAAGATCCCCTGGAGAAGGAAATGGCAACCCACTCCAGTATTCTTGCCTGGGAAATCCCACGGACACAGGGGCCTGTCCATGGGCTACAGTTCATGGGGTCACAAAAGAGTTGGACATGACTTACTGACTAAACAACAACAGGGGCAATTATAAAAACATCAAGTATTAAAATATAGCTTTTAACCAAAGTAAAAATTAATCTACTAGTTACTGCAATAAACAGATAAATTCATTCTTTCTTTCTCCTTTCTATTGGTGGTGGTGCTGCTGCTAATTCACTTCAGTCGTGTCCGACTCTGTGTGACCCCACAGACAGCAGCCCACCAGGCTCCCCCGTCCCTGGGATTCTCCAGGCAAGAACACTGGAGTGGGTTGCCATTTCCTTTTCCAATGCATGAAAGTGAAAAGTGAAAGTGAAGTCGCTCAGTCGTGTCCGACTCTTAGTGACCCCATGGACTGCAGCCTACCAGGCTCCTCCATCCATGGGATTTTCCAGGCAAGAGTACTGGAGTGGGGTGCCATTGCCTTCTACTGGTGTACCCTCTTGCAATTATTTACTGAATGCCAATAAATGTTGCCAGGCAACATGTCAGATGCTGGGGATATAAGTATGAGGTATATTTAGCTCCTGGTCTCAAAGGAGTCTGTTGGAAAAGAGAGAACAGTAAAAGGCAACCCACTCCAGTATTCTTGCCTGGGGAATCCTATGGACAGAAAAGCCTGGTGGGCTACAATTCATGGTGTTGCAAAAGAGTAGGACACAACTGAGCACGACCCTTTAAAATGATGCTACAGGACTGCATAAGGGGGTTATATAACAGACAAGGGCTGTGTTGGGGAGGCAGATGCCAGCTGCACCTTCCTAGAAGTGATGTCACAGTCAAGGGCGAATGAGGAATGAATGATATTAACATGGAATGATTGGCATTAACTGAAGAAGATTTTCCTTTTTTGGTAGCAGAAGGATTATTAAAAGCACAGAAGTTCATTGCAGTCTTCTAACCTGGCTGGGGAGAAAATGCTGGAGACTCACTACTCTTGGAAGAGAACTTCTTGGTCTGCCATTTCTTTCACAGTAGCTAAGCTAGTAACTCCACATTTTGAATTGTTGTCATCAGTTTTTTCTTGATTTATATTCACAAATTTTTTACTATTTTCTTGAAAGCAAATTGTAGTATTGGCCCAGAAGAAGTTTTATAACAAAATGTAAATATTTTAAAAGGTGATGACGAGGGAAAATGAGAACTTACATAAAAGATTCAAATTGTATGTAAAGAGTTATGCAGATGTAATGTATTAACATTTTTAAAGTATGGAACATGCTTTTTGAGTGCTGACAATAGCATGAGGGTGAAGAAAACTTATTTTAACCTATATTATGCTTTACAAACTAACTGTATAATCCACTCAATTAATACTTTAGTTTCTACTCTGCTGGAACTTTTATTCAGAAAGTAGAAGACGGAAGTCATAACCATTAGTGCTTTTCCTAATGCTTCTTTTTTATCATCTGGCTCTAAGAGCTTTAGACAGGTGGGATCTGTCAACTTACTTTGTAAAGGATCACATACAACTACTCGATAAATGCTGTTACCTGCTTTCTCGTTTTATCATATATATCCTCTTCTTTGTAATTCTTTCCCAGTGTAAAAGTACCAGAAAAACCATGGCCTTTGATCTGTTTCACAAGGCCTTCAAAAATTAAACATTTGAGCATCCGTTTCAGAAGACTCCTGTTCCGCTGAACATCATATCTATATATAGAACTGACATATTTGTAGATGGAAAGAATAGAAACTCCTTTTTTTCCATTCATTTCTTTAACAGCTGTCAGGATCATCACACGTGTAGCTAAATGCAAAAGGATATGCTAACTCAGTCAAAACAATTAAAGTGAAAAGAAAATAAAACTCAGTTAATGTGCATTAAGAACCATGTTAAGTAAAAAATAAAGATTTATTAAAGACATGCTGTCTGTATATCATTTTGAAGAATATGTAATAGCTTATCTCAATTAAGAAATAAATTACAGCAATGAAAATTATTTAAGAAGAATTACATTAATTTGCTAATCTACAAATTAAGCAACAAATTATCTGGATCAAGTCAAACCAAAGAATAAATCTTTATTTTTGTTAAGATAATATGCCTTGTAACCAAACTTTTATGCAAAGTATAAACAACTGTAAAAACAATTATTTATAACAATTATAATATATTGTTATTAAGGATTATAAGAACTAGAACAAATATCACTGCAAAAGGTGTTATCTTTAAGAGATTTCATACTTACGGGGGCACTGAACTTTTTCTTTTGGTTCAAATTCCATATTCTGGGTTTCTGTCTTTTTTACATTTCCGCCAGAATAATGTGATGGAATGAAATAATTTACCACTTCTCCCTGATATAAACAACGTTTAGCAGTTACACAGTGTTTTGCTTTCAGTATTCTGAGTTGCTTCACAAAATTAGCCCTCCTTCTATTAAGAAGATACAAAAGAGTTGTAACAAATTATGAAAGAAAGGGCTAAGTAAGTTATTCACACATATAAACCTTATTTTTTATTTCAGAGTTAAAAGCTAGCCATCATTTTAAAAAATTATGCATATTAAAGTGTGAAACTTCTGAAATTAACATGTTAAGGCTTGTTTAAAATTGTATTAGCCCACTGAATTTGTAATAGCAATCAAAATAAGTTAAAATTAACACAGCTAATGAGAAGAAAACCCTCAAAAGGAAGTTACTGATAGTTAAAACTGTACATGCCAACTCATTTTTCTACAAAGGAAACAGACATTCCCTACTCTATCCTGTACTCAAATCTGAAAAGGGAGAAGGCAATGGCAACCCACTCCAGTACTTTTGCCTGGCAAATCCCATGGACGGAGGAGCCTGGTAGGCTGCAGTCCATGGGGTCACTAGGAGTCGGACATGACTAAACGACTTCACTTTCACTTTTCCCTTTCATGCACTGGAGAAGGAAATGGCAACCCACTCCAGTGTTCTTGCCTGGAGAATCCCAGGGACGGGGGAGCCTCGTGGGCTGCCATCTCTGGGGTCGCACAGAGTCGAACACGACTGAAGCGACTTACCAGCAGCAGCAGCAGCAAGAAAACTCTGAGAGTTGGTAAAGTTACTTTTTAGAAATCTTACAATTTTGTTTGTACATAGCATTGTTAAAGACTGAGTTTTTATAATAGATATTTTAGATTTAAAATTCATTGAATACAGGAAGTTTGAAACTAATAATTCTTTAACTTTATCACTTATGAAGTCTGAATATCATGCAAGGAAAAATTAAAAATCTAAAGTAGAAAAACAAAGGTCAACAGCATTTTTCTTTTAAAGTGACTTTTCAGTCACACTGGAAAATAATGACAAATTCAAATAATGTTATGCTGAAAATGTGTACATATTAAAATATTTACAAATGCAAAAAGAGTATTTATACACATCTACACAAATCACACAGAAAAATAGTCTTTTTTAGATATAAATATATGGTCAATATTTTATATTCATTTTCTGATAAAATAAACATAAATCTGTTTAACTCCATTTTTGTACCACAGTTAATTAAAATTTATTTCTGAAACAGTAAAAAAAAAAAAATCTGAAAGGGTAATTTTGCAAACTTTATCCTATCAAAAGATCATATAACCACTAAGGTTTCGAGCATGATGGACCCTCCAGGTAATTATCGTTATGTCTTTAACTAGTGGCCTCATTTCGGCAGGATTTAATGTGCTAATTGACAATTTCATTATCTGAAAATATAAGCTATAAGCTATGAGTCTCAGTGAAGTTTTTTTTTCTTATAAACTCTATATTTTTAAACACAACTATACATTTTAGAGGGTTTCCCCAGGGGTTCAGATGGTAAAGAAATCCACCTGCAACGCAGGACACCCAGGTTCAATCCCTGGGTTGGGAAGATCCTCTGGAGAAGAGAATGGCTACCCACTCCACTATTCTTGCCTGGAGAATCTCATGGACAGAGAAGCCTGGGAGGCTACAATCCCTGAGGCTGCAAAGAGTTAGACATGACTGAGCGACTAACACACATACATTTTAGAATAAAGACTTTGTTTATTGAGAAATTTTGTTTGTTTCATTTGTTCATTTCATTGAGAAATCTACTTACTAAGCTGCTGCTGATGCTAAGTTACTTCAGTCATGTCTGACTCTCTGTGACCCCATAGAAGGCAGCCTACCAGGCTCCGCCATCCCTGGGATTCTCCAGGCAAGAACACTGGAGTGGGCTGCCATTTCCTTCTCCAATGCATGAAAGTGAAAAGTGAAAGTGAAGTCATGTCCAAGTCTTCGTGATCCCATGGACTGCAGCCTACCAGGCTCCTCTGTCCATGGGATTTCCCAGGCAAGAGTACTGGAGTGGGGTGCCATTGCCTTCTCCGACTTACTAAGCTATTTACCCTTTAATAAAGTTCTAATTATTTGACCCCAAGATTTATGTATCTGAGATTTGCACAATTTTTGAAAAATAGCTCTCAAAAATATGTAGCATTAATATGGAGATCTGAAGAAGTGACAAAACATTTGAGGAAGTAGTCAAACTTTCCTAAGAGAATTTCTCTGCCAACTAGAAGGAAGCTTGATAAATTAACAGCGTATCTATCCCCTTCCTGGTTGGCCAATATCACTTTAAAAAACTTTGCCAGGTCACAAATATCCCATTTTCTGTGCCTATGTGAAGTTAACAACTAATACAAATCATAAGCTACAGAATAAATTGCAAGTGTTGACTTAAGTGCCAACCAAATGTTCAACATACGATGCTTTCTGGAGAACATATGCTCTGCTTTCCCAAGCCCTGTAGTACTCCTCCTACCTCAGGAAGAGTGAGAGCATCTTGTTTGACATCTTGTCGAGTATGTGTCAGAATCAGAGCCAAAACCTCCACTGTCTTTCCAAGACCCATCTCATCTGCTAAGATCCCACCAAGCAACTGTGGTCCAGCATTTGGGTACTCACGAATGATGCTAAAGGAAAATATAAGAAAAACACATCATAGGAATGCAAATATAAATCACACTGTTCCTAAAGAGAACTGGGAGAAATGCAGAAAAGTCTTATGCTTTTTAAAACTCTACTTTCAGTTGCAACAATTATAGTCCCTAGATCATGAATATAAGAACTATGAGAATAAAAAGCTGCCTGAGCTGACAACTTAAGCGTGCAGAAACAGAACTGGTACTATCATCATTTGTTTTTCTCCCATAAATAAAGGGAAGCATGTCTACCTTCTGTGACCTTTATGAATCTGTGAATAAAAATGGCAGTAACTACTGATTCACTAATCATATTTAATGATTCCTAAAACTCTTTTATAATAAAATTAACAAATTTAATGAACTGGCCCATAATAAGGTGATATTTTTACTTAAAATTATAATCTCTTTAAATATCAATAACTACACATCTTAAGTCTATCCTACTGCATTTATCTACCAAAAATTTACAAGTGCTATTAGTTCCATGTCTATCCTATCTATAAAACTGTCTAATGAGACTTTAATTTAGTATGCCTTTTTGAGGTACTGCCGAGGCTGAAGATATAGGCCATCAATCTCATACAGGTTTTCATAATATTTGTTTTCAATATCAAGCACATAAGCAAAGTTTTGCCTTACCAGCCTGTGTATGGATTGTAGTAGAGTTTCAAACCCTCAGATGTAACAATTTCTCGCCACAGAAAGTGTAAGGCATTTTCTAAAAAAAAATAAACCATTTTCTGTTTATTTTCCGTTCTGCCAGATAATTACATTAAAATAAAAGTCAGTCACAATCAGGATACCCTGCGAAGACACATACATGTGGGTAAAAGGCCAGGACCCCGCTCTCATTCTTCAGATATTATTCTTTTGCGTGTTTAGCACACAAATATTTTCCATAGAAGCAAGTGATAAGACAGAAAAACTAAAGCAAATTATACTTGCAATTATATTTTATTGGATACTTTATAATTTAACTTATTAATTGTATTTTAATTATGCAAAGTATAGCAAAATGTACAAATTATACTAGTATAGAGGATTAACAGGAAAAGAAAACCAATACATATCAAGGCTTACCAAATAAATGAAAGCAGCCTGTCTTTTATACATGCTTAAAGAAGTTACCTTATATCGTTAAATAACTTCACAGATAAATGAAACTGGGCTAATGCATTAATTTAGATCTAACTTTTCATATGGGTCTGAGGAGAGGAAAGGGTTAACTGAGGAAAAAAATATCTAAAACTACAGCAATGAAGTACTGAGTATGTGTCAACCAGCATCTTCCACTATCCCTTCTCAATATTTTAAGCTGTTTGAACAACTTAGTTGTAAACAACAAGTTGTAAATATGTCTCTACTTCCAGTGAAACGGTTAGTCATTTTTTACCTTCTTCAGTGATTAATAGATGAAGTAGGAATACAGACATATAGGTTTTATAAAATGAAAAAAATTAAAAGATAGAAAGTTTTAATTTATGGGAACCACAGAGAACTGAAAAACCACTATATGACGCATGTGATTTAATCAACAAAATCTAGCCTGGGGACAAAAAACAATGGATTACTGATACATGCAGCATGGATGAATCTCAAAAACATTATGTTGAAAGAAGGCAACTCCCTCCACCTGAGTGGACATATTTTATCATTGTCTGTTTCAAAAACAGGCAAAACTAATTTATGATGATAGTGGTTGCCTCCTGAAGGGACTGAAGTAGGAAAACTGACTAGGCAATGATGGAAAGTGCTGGGAAATATTTTATGTCAGCACTGTGTGATACAAATATATATATATATATATTTATATATAAATATATATATAACAGGTAAAATTAATTTTAATCTTTTTGTCTAATTTAATCAAATATATTATCATTTCAATATGTAATCAATATAAAAAGTAGTAGTGAGATATTTCACATTCTTTTCTTTTTGCACTATTGGAAATCAGTGTGTATTTTAAACTTACACCACATAATTTGGACAGTCACATTTCAAGTCTCAAAGAGGCATGGGCCAGTGTCTACTTTTGGGAAAGTCTGGTTCTATGTCTTAACTGAATTGCTAGTTACATAGATGCAGAGATTTATCAAAACTTATCAAACTGTGCCCTTAAGATCTATGCATTTACTGTATATGTTACACCTTAATCAAATTCCTTAGTTAAAAAAAAATTATTTTATTTTAGAGAAAAAAATAACCCGTAGGAAATTCTATAGAGCTATAAGATTTCTTCAACAAATGTAAGAAAAAAATAGGAGAGGAAATAAAACCTATGGACTAAAAGAAACTTAGGAGATACCAAGTAATTCCAATACTATATGGATGTTATTTGGTTTCATATTTGAACAAACTAAAGAGAGAGAAACAGAAAGGAGGTTAATTTTTGGGTTAATTTTCAAAATTAACCCAAATTTTCAAAAATTTGGAAGGTTAATTTTCAAAATTCCTTTTATATATATATATATATTTGTTTAAAAGAACCTGTATCTTTTAATGAAATAAACTGAAATATTAACAGATGAAATGATATAATATGTGGGGTTATTGTTGCTGTTCAGTCACTCAGTTGTGTCCGATTCTTTGCGACCCTATGGACTGTACCCACCAGGCTCCTATGTCCATGGGGTTTTCCAGGCAAGAATACTGGAGTAGGTTGCCATTTCCTTCTCCATGAGGGGTTACTACTTCAAAATAATTCAGAATATGGGAGAAGCAAGAGTAAGAAATAATATTGGCTATGAACTGATATTTCCAAAATAAAAAGTTTAAAAAAGTTTGTTGGATAAAAAAGTGGGAGAAATACGGAAGAGCTATTCATCACTAATTAAAATAAATCTATATAGGAAAAAGGAGAAATGGTTAGCACTTCACTTCCTAGGGTCCTGTAAAAATCTCATCTAGTGCCCATCCCTTTAAAGACAATGATAAAGCAGTGACACAAATGATTCTCATAAATCGATTACTTTTACAAAAACACTAGATGACATTTCATTTTATTATTTATTTTGTGGAGTAAAGAAAATAAGTATAACTAGGAAGCTGAGATTAGTCACACGTTAGTCTCCCACTTTTATAAACTTGCTTTCTGTCCCTAACATTCATGATTAAATGGTATAGTTTCTTTCATGTATTAGCACAATTCCCATCTGATCAGGTTACAAAAGCAATTCTTAGTTGGAAAGGCATGTAAAAAAAATTTCTTGGTTTTTAAAAATTCCATCAAGGCAGCCTTTACTCTAGTTGGAAAAACCAGCTCAAACTTTTATGGATGAGGGAACTCATAAATGAATTTCTCTAGGTGTCAATTTTGAAGGATGTCTTAGAAAATAATTTTGTTCACAGTAACACACTTATTCTATCCCATGCTTTCAATATGATTTGTTTACTGACCGATTTCCTCCACCCTAACTCTCTCATCTAATCCCTCTGATCAATTTGCCTTTCTTTAAGTATCTTATACTTGCCACTAGCAGGGGTGCTTTTGAAATGCTCCTGTTGTAGCATCCAGTTGACAGCCTCTCTTTGGTATGGTCTCAACACAGGCGTCAGCGCAGGATGCTGGACATCCACTTGGATGGACCGAGTTTCTTGCTGATGTGTCTGCTTCACAAAGTGATAGAGTTCATCAATGTCCTGTCCCTCTGGCTCACTATCGGAACCTTCCTCATCCTCTTCCAACACATCTGTATATCCAAGAACAAGTGTACTCAGAACAACAAGATCTACATTTATAACTATAGGCAATTCTTATTCCCAGAACATACCATGTACTCTCCTGACTTTGGGGCTTTGCTTAGTGTGCCTTTTGACTGATCAAAAATCTATGCTTCCACCCTTCAAGATAATATAATTGATACTTTTTTCATGACATTTTGTTTTCCCTGATCAGAATACTCTCCTCTGTATTATGCAACACTCTTATACATTGGATATAACAATACATCGCAATCTTTCTCGTAGTATAATCGTTTGTGCTCATTCATCCCTTCCCCACTGAACTGTAATGCTCTTTGAAAGCAAAGGCTGTCTTTTGTTTTTATAGCTCCTCAGAGCAGCCAGCATGTGCTATGCACATCGCAGATGTTTAAACCTCTGAGGAACTGAATGTGAATATCTATTGCAGTTTGTAAAAGAATAATTTATTTTACTTTTACAACATTAAAAAAATCCACAGGCAGACAATTTTCCTACATCTAATAAGACAAAGTTTCCCATTCTATTTCTTATGCTAAAAAAGGATAGGTATTTGGTAACAGCAGCAGCAGCCAATTAGGAGACCAAGGGCTTACGCCACCAATACAAATTCATAAGAATTTCAGATTCATTTGTTGGGCACAATTGCCCTGTGGAAAAAGATTCATGCCTACAATGTGAAAAAAAAAAAAAACAAACCCTCAAACTCTTGAAAAATTTAAAAGGCCCCTACTGCCAATGATTTATTACTGAATGGTTTCAAACAGGCCTACACACATTTGTAGGATGTACCTCACATGCCTTAAAATAGAGACTGTACCACAAAATACACAATTAACTTTTTTCAATAAAAATTATGTCCTTTTAAGATTTTCAAAAGTTTACAATAAACTTTACATGCTTGGCTATTTCTGTTAGTGCAGGTGCATATTATTAGTAATTAAATTTGAAGTTTTCCTTTGAAAAGTTCCAATTTTATTATTTTTAAAAGGCAGAATAATGGACTCTTATCATAACTCTGAAAAAGTTCTAGATGTACTTCAAAGCATTCCTTCCAATTCTGAAACCAGTGATTTTCCTTTTTTTATGTCTTTACCATGCAAATGATTTACTATTATTAGTATTATGAAGCTTTGCAAAGAATGTACTGCAGAAAAACAACTCAATAACCAAGCTTAGAAACTGATTTCCCAGATATCCCAGTATAAAACTGTTCTGATTTGCACCAGAAATAAGGCTGACCCACCATGAGCAGGACTTGGAGAATCTGAGCCGTTTTTCCAGTCGTGCTGATGGGCTGCAGCAAGCCATCCACACTCTCCCTTGGGAACCAATGGCAGACAACTCTGAAACTGCAGTCCTGACCAAGGATGCAACTTCTTGCCAAGAAACAGTAGCAAAGTTAACTGGTCTTTATGGGAAGCAGGCTCTTGAGATTATTTGTCAGACTGCAAAGGAGAGGTGGAGTAAAGGCCGGCCAAGAATCTCTGGCCATGACAAAATAAAAAAACAAAAAAAACAAAAAAACACAGCAATAATGCAAAAATTCCAATCAGCTCAGATCCCTTTATATTCTGCCTATTGATGCCATCAACATTTCTTGAGTACACACTATAAGCTAAGCATATTATTAAGCAAAAAAAAAAAGACAAAAAGTATAGTAGTGGGGGCATTTAAGATAAATATAATTTTGTCATATAGCAATGTTATGTTGGTTGTTCAATTTTATTATGGTTTTATCAGCTGTTTTTCTGGTTGTTATATACAGGATTTGGGAGAAATCCACAGCTCTTCAGTAGCAGCAGTTTTAAAGTTTACTTTAAAAATTACCTGGAATAATAAAATTGTATAGTTTTTCCATCACTCTCTTCATGAGTTGATTGAACTTTTTCATTCTTGAACTTGCATCACTCAGAAAATCTGGTTTTGCTAGGCCAGCTTCCAAAAGATAAATTCCAACCTACAAATAATTAATCAACATTAAAAAGTTTTGACTGTACTACACCATTTTTTATGACCATATAAGAAACACATTTTTAACACCATCAGTTTTAAAGGTATTCTGAGTATTTACCCCACAAACTCTAAATACACACCTACCAAATCTCAGATATTTCCACTTTCAATAACAAATTTATTTTGCAATTTGAGTGCTTACTATGTATGATGCACCATTTAAGTAGCTAGAAAAAAATATTTCCCTACTGGAACCAAACCTGCAGGCTTGTGATGAGAACACCAATTCTACCTACCAAGTCAATGATTTCCCAGCTAGATGATCATCAGAATAATCAGTGACGCTGGTTAAAAATACAGATTCCCCAAGAAGATTCTTAAGCATAGATAGGTTTTACTAGATGGTAAAGCATCTGCCTGCAATACGGGAGACCCAGGTTTGATCCCTGGGTTGGGAAGATCCCCTGGAGAAGGAAACGGCAACCCATTCTAGTATTCCTGCCCGGAGAATCCCAGGGACGGAGGAGCCTGGTAGGCTACAGTCCATGGGGTCGCAAAGAGTCGGACACGAATGAGTGACTTCACTTCACTACTAGATCAAACACTAAAATGTTCAGGAAAATAGGCCCTGATTAAGGTTGTACAGCTTGACTTTGGTGAAACAATGTAGTATGAAGCTTTCCAGTCAAAATACTTGAATTTTAATACTGGCATTGATATTTAAGAGCTAAAAGAACAAACGAAATGATTGATTTTAACCCAAATGTTGTCATTTGCAAAATGGAGAGACAACTATATGAGATAGCCCACCTAGTATAATTTTAAAAGTTCCTAATGGTAGATAATCAACAAACACAGTTTCCTTCATTTCCCTGTATTATGCTGGGCCTGATCCATGATCACTGAGAGTCTCATATTCTTTCAGTAAAGAACAAAATTCAATCAGCATTAAACTGGAATAAGTGGCAAAGAGTACTTTTCATTATTATTTATATTCTGCTCTGTGTTTGCTTAGAGATGCCTTGCTATTGCAGCAGTAAGTGTTTAAATATTTATAAAAGTAGGGTTAGGGAAGACAGAAGAGATCAAGACTTGATGTGGGTGAGAAGTGGATAGAACACAGGCATACAAACCACAAATTCTTAAATCTATTTTTAACTTGAGCCACAATTTGTGGCACTCACAATCACCAGAGAGGGGATGCTAGGTTGCAGAGTTTAACTGTACAGGGAAGAATTAATTACAATCTAATGCTTCTAAATTTTCTCCTTTCCTTCAGTCAATTCTGAAGCTATAAGTAGGGCTATTGATATAACTGCTTTTTAGTGTGAGAAATGTATAACACACATGTATGATGTTTTCAACTGAACAAAAGTGAATTTAACATTTTAGAATTCAAGTATTGAATCAAGTATATTCAAGTATATTTCAAGTATTAGCATGAAGACATATTAACTTGCTTTATAGTTTTTGAAGTACATTTACATTACCTCCCCTGATTTTCAGCACAGTTGTATGAGGTAAAAGGAATGAGTATTATTTACATTTCATATGGAAAGAAGCTGAAATTAGAGTCTTTAAACGAGTCGCAAAAAGTTACTTGGCTAGTGAATAGCAGAGCCTGAAATGAATCATAAATTTATTCATCCATTTGCTAGAAATCTGTTTAGTATTTGGTATTCTACTGGGCTGTGAAGATTAAAAAAACTTCATAGTTGAGTGACGGGGGGGAAGGTCTAAAATGGAAGTATACCACAAGCGATCAAGGCAAAAATAAGCATGTGCATCAGGTATTATGGGGGAAGAGCACGTAACACCATCCATGGAGTTTAAGAAAAGATCTCCCCAGATGAAGTAAACCCTGAGCTGCACATTGAGGAATGACCAGGAGTTCTGAGGGATGAGGAAGCAACAACCCAGGCAGAGGGACGTATGAGAGCGAAAGCACAGATGCAGAAAGACATCAGAGTGTATGCAGGAAACAAATCAATTTGTAGCTTCTGGGACAGAATAAAAAGCAGAGTGATAAAGAGTTGAGAAGGAGACAGATAAAGCTGGAGGAGATAAAGGCCTATCAAAGGAGAGACTTATATGCCTGCTAAGTCACTTCAGTTGTGTCTGACTCTGCGAGACCCCATAGATGGCAGTCCACCGGGCTCCCCCATCCCTGGGATTCTCCAGGCAAGAACACTGGAGTGGGTTGCCATTTCCTTCTCCAATGCATGAAAGTGAAAAGTAAAGTGAAGTCGCTCAGTCGTGTCCGACTGTTAGCGACCCCACGGACTGCAGCCCACCAGGCTCCTCCACCCAGGGGATTTTCCAGGCAAGAGTACTGGAGTGGGTTGCCATTGCCTTCTCCAGATTATAGTTAATTCTGTAGGCATAAATAGACTAGAATTCCATTTGCATTCGTATCATACCAGCCCAGAGACAAACGAAATGAAAGAACTGAAAAGGCAGTGACTAAAGGATTGCTACTGGAAAAGAAAGAGATAATGAAGATCCAAACAAGTCGATGAGAGTAGAGCTGGAAAGGATGAATCAGGAAGACCCCAAAGAAGTACAGCCTGGAAATGACTGGCTATGATATATAAAATATATATGTATATATATTTTTATAGTTATTGAATGCCCCCAGTGAAGTGTACTTTGACACTTAATAATGAAATGCTTATTGCTGGCTTTATAGGGCTTCCTTCTAAGTTAATTTCAAAATGGGGTATCCAATGCAGAAGAGACTTAAAGGACACCGGCTTTATAGGGCTTCCTTCTAAGTTAATTTCAAAATGGGGTATCCAATGCAGAAGAGACTTAAAGGACACCACATAAATTGATACCTTGATAATGTTATTTTCTTCTGGTTTTTGGTAAAGTTTTATTCTTTTCTTCTTTTGCAGCCATTCCAAATCTTCTAACATTTCACTGCTGAAGGACGACTCCACTTGAATTCCCTTGTCACAGATACTGACTGGCTCATTGAGTCCTCTTTCTTTTTTCTCTATATTTTCACATCCTGAATGAACATAGATCAGGAACTGATTGCTCAACTTGGGACTCATCAGTGTAAAACTCTTTTCAGAAAAATTTTCAATTAAACACTGTTCAGGAAGAAGCTGAAGAGTGAATTCTCCTAGAAATGCTTTCCAGGAATTATCAAAGTTATAGGGAGAAATTACAATATTCAGCTTTACAGACAAAGGGGAAAAAATGCCACCAGTCTCTTCTTTATCAATTGATTTTGAGATGCTCACGGCTTTGGAACATCTCTTCTTTTCTCTGTGAGCCACTTCTTCCTTTAGACTGTCATCTAGGATGATGCGGTGAGCAGGAGAGGGGTCCAGACCTGGGTAGGATTGCTCGTCATCAGTTAAGGTGAGAGGTTCATTCCTCCTGTCCTCATGCATATTCCAGCAAAGCTGCTGTTGCGTTTCCTCATCTACCCTCACTGGGGGAGCACGTTTCCGTCGGCTGCTCATTCTCAAGTTCTCTTGGTAAATGTGAACCCTAGAAGATAAACACAACAGCAGACATTCCAAGAGAGGATTTTAGTATTAAAATAGTCCCAGATGAGCAATTCAACATAGAATAATAATCCCACACATAACATGAAATCTTTAAAGAGATACATAAAGCAATGGATAATTGTTTATAATAAGTCAAATACAGTTATGGAACACATTGACTATAATCTCTTGTATGACACAAATCCTAATGATTTTAACGGTCTTTTTAGAGAAATTTAATATAGACAAATTTTTGTTTATAATAAATTCTAAAAATACATTTAATGAGTTTTAAATACATATAGGTAAATCTCTCAAATATTCTGGAAATGCTTATTTGAAAACTTTTAGTAACACTTAAACCCATATAATCACTACAGGATTTAATTTTGTTTTATAATTCCAAAGGGTTAACAAAACTTCACTTCTCTAAACATATATTCTTTTTCAAAAGAGGAAGATGAAAATATGGAAATGTATTTCTTTTTGTGAATTAGCCGATAAAAAGAGTAAGAGGATAGCTAGATGGAGAAGGCAATGGCACCCCACTCCAGTACTCTTGCCTGGAAAATCCCATGGACGGGGGAGCCTGGTGCGCTGCAGTCCATGGGGTCGCTAAGAGTCGGACACGACTGAGCGACCTCACTTTCACTTTTCACTTTCATGCATTGGAGAAGGAAATGGCAACCCACTCCAGTGTTCTTGCCTGGAGAATCCCAGGGACGGGGGAGCCTGGTGGGCTGCGGTCTATGGGGTTGCACAGAGTCAGACATGACTGAAGTGACTTAATAGTAGTAGTAGTAGACAAGAAATAAGATGGTGCAAGATAGTAATGAGGGGAAATAAGGCAGAGACAATAAAAGAAAAGAATTTAAAAATACAGGAAAAAAGAAAAGAAAGCTTTTCAATTAAGTTCAAAGTAGCCTATATAAGGCAGGCCCTAAACTATATATATATATATATATATATATATATTTTTTTTTTTTTTTAAGTCACTTAGTCATGTCCGACTCTTTGTGACCCCATAGACTATACAGTCCATGGAATTCTCCAGCCAAGAATACTGGAGTGGGTAGCCTTTCCCTTTTCCCAAAAGAATAGCCAATTTCTATATGTAACACAGAACTCAGAGAAGTTAAATCATACAGTCACAATGATGGTTGGTGCCTAATTCAATGTATTCCAAGCATGTAGCTGAAAAAAAAGAGAAAGGAATGTATAAATAAAATTTGGCTTCAAGTGCAGTTTAATATTCTCAGTAATCTCACTTTTTAAATAAAATCCAGCCAGGTACTGGATGAGTCCCCAGTAAGTATTCAATACCATTCTGTATTTGAGGAGAGGATATAAAAGTAGTATAGATCAAACCACGGTATTTAATTCAGTACAAACATCAAGCTGCGTTTGGTTTTGTGGAGACAAAATCAGCACACAGAGCAGTCTACGCTCCTCTACCCCTGCTAACAACCCATTCTCAATTATTCTGCCCTGAATCTACCCCTGTCTAAGATAATATAAAATGATGGGACATTTCAGCTGTCCAGAAACTTTTAGGTCTTTGTGAAGAATGACACAGAAGGGATCAGAATGGAAAGCTAAGTGACAGCATGAATGTGTTAGCACAAGACATGAGAGCATCACCAAGGGGGCTGCCATGTTTAGTGGTGGGGCTGGTAGTGGTGGGACCTGGTAGTGGAACCTAAAGTGGAGACCCACAGCACAAGAAATGTTAAATGAAGTACTCAAGGCAGAGGAAAATGATATTAGATGGAAATTTGGACCTACACAAAGAAAAAAAGCATGATGAATGAAAAATATCCGCATAAAAATATTCTTTTTCTCTTGTTTTTACACTCCTTTAAAAGATAATTAACTTTAAACAAAGTTGCAAACTTCTTATTCTTAAAACTGTCAAGTCTTCATAAAAAGAGAAAATAGCAGAGATCTGATGAAAGATTTATATGTGAAATATATAAATAACTCTTGCAAACCAGTATTTAAGAAACACCTTATTTAAAAAATGAACAAAATTGCTGTCATTTCACAGAAGATGATCTCTAAGTGCCAAATAAACACATGAAAATATCCTTACCATTGTCAGTCATTTAGTGAAGTTGCTCAGTCGTGTTCGACTCTTTGCAACCCCATGGACTATAGCCCACCAGGCTCCTCCATTCATGGGATTTTCAGGCAAGAGTACTGGAGTGGGTTGCCATTTCCTTCTCCAGGGGATCTTCCTGACCCAGGGATCGAACCCGGGTCTCCTGCGTTGTAGGCAGATGCCTTACCGTCTGAGCCACCAGGGAAGTCCCATGTCAGTCATTCAGGCATTGCAAATTCAACTCATAAACCACAGTGAGAAACTACATATCTAGTAGAATAGTTAAAACGTTAAAGACCGAGGACACAGAATAACTAGAACTGAATTCTCAAACATTCCAATAGGAAAAGTTTGTCAACTTCTTACAAATTAAATATATATTTTCTGCACAGCCTATTAATCCCACTCACAGGTGTTTACCTAAGAGAAATAAAGAACACAGAATCATAAAAAACCTAAACTTGAATTTAATACCAATTTTGTTAATAAATGCCTAAACCTGGAAACAACCCAAATGTTCATCACCTGATGAATGGATAAACAAACAGAATGTTACTCATAATAAACTTAACTATTGTTACATATAACATGGATGAATTTTTAACACATTATACTAAGTGAAGGAAGCCAGATGTCAAAGACTATATAGTGCCTGATTCCATTTATATGAAATTCTAAAGAAAGTAAGAATCTAGCGTTAGAAAGCAGATTATGGTTTCCAGGGGTCAGGAAGTGGTAAGAGGTGTGACTGACAGCAAAGAAGCAGAAGGGAAACCTTTGGGGTAACAGAAATGTTCCACAGGTGATCACATGCTTGTCAAAATTCATCAAATTGTTTATATAAAGTTGTTGAATTTTATTGTACGTAATTTATCTTAATAAAACTGATTTAAAAGGTAAAAACAAAAAGCACGTATAGAAGGGAATTAAAAACTCTTAATAGCTTTATTTTAATAAACTTGAAATGTATTGATACAATACATAATTTACTAACAAATTGTAATGAGTAAAGTTGGCCCAATAAATAGAAAAATCTGAATAGGACAATAACCATGAAACAAACAAATAGTATTATTTATCTACCTAAGATCTACCTCATTTCCTGTTGACAGAACCTTTCTCTTACTGAGGAACATGTTAGCTTTGTGACTTAAAAGGAGAGTGGTTTCCTCAACAGCCCCAAAGAAGTTGTTTGTGTAGTCCCATAAGGATGCCGACAGCTGCATTTAACTTTAAGAGGTAGTATTTATGTTAAAAACAAAAAGATTTAAACTCAGCTCTTCATTCTCCCTAGCCATAGTTCAAGTGCTCAAAAGCACTGTGACCAGAAGCTACCGTAATGGACTGACAATAATCGAACATTTTCATAACTGCAAAATGTCTATCAAAAACTGCTGTTCTAAGTTAATCACGAGAATTCCATTCCCTTAATCAGTGCTTGGTTTATGAATATGGCGGTGGCGGTCTACAATCAACCTCTGACTATAGTTAACTACTTTTCAAGCATCTTATCTCCTCTATTACCTTGGATAAGAGATCAGAATGATATACAAAGTCCCTAATAACCTAAGTGCTTGCCTGCGTCCAGTTCTCCTCAGAGCACAGGTTGGAATATGAGAATTGAGTCAGTCTACACCAGTTTATCAGTCAGCCACCATCATAAATATGGTGTATAACATATCACCCAAAGCTCTGCCTGGGGACAGCAATCATTTATTTTCACAGATCTGCAGATTAGCTTAGGATTGGCTGATATAGGCTAGGTCTCAGGAAAAGCCACTTGGCTCTCCTAAGTATAATCATCCTTCTCCTCGTACCAGCAAGAAAACCCAAGAATGGTATTATGACAGTGACTGAGGAGTAAGAGTGCAAATCCAATCACACAAGTACTTTTTGGCATTTGGTCAGGGTAAAAAAAACACTAAGGTTCCATGGGCCAAAGCAAATTCACACAGATGGACTCAGTCAAGAGATGGGGACATGGGGAGGGAACTGGGCCAGTTACACAATCTAGCTCACTAACCACCATCATATTAGTAACATGGTGATGATGGAATCATTAACTCTAATGGCCCCCAAAGCAACTGGCTATAGAATCTCACATCTGGCAAAGCAATGTGGCTTATATGAGAGAATGTGAGTTTGGGGGTCCTAAATTCTAATTCTAGCTTTGGCACTTAGAAATTATCTAGCTTCTCTGTGTATGTACAAGAGCACAGCAACTGAAATTTAGCATATATTCAGTAAGTGGTAGTTGCTATTATCATCACCCCGAGAACACTATAAACTACACTTTACAATAACCAAACTTCAAAGTGGCAGGATGGGGAACTATAGATCAGTGTGTTTCAAACTTGACTGAACACTAGAACCACCTGGGGGAAATTTTCAAAATCCTGATGCCCTGGTGCTAGCCCAGCCAATTAAATTATCATCTCTGGGGCAGGGCCCAGGCACTACCTCCATTATTTTTTTAGGTTCCCTTGGTGATTCTTCCCTGGTGGCTCAGACAGTAGAGTCTGCCTGTAATGCAGGGGACCTGGGTTCAATCCCTGAGCTGGGAAGATCCCCTGGAGAAGGGGATGGCCACCCACTCCAGTATTCTTGCCTGGAGAATTCCATGGACAGAAGAGACTGGCAGGCTATAGTCCAAGGGGTCACAAAGAGCTGGACACAGCTGAGCGACTAACACTTTCACTCTCACTTGGTGATTCTAGCATCCAGTCAAGTTTGAGAAACCTTGTTATGGATAGCTAGCTGCCTACAGAAATCCATTTCTTTCCCGGCAAAGTACAGCATAGATGGGAAATGTCTGCTCATCTGGTGGTGCATCAGTGGTAGTCCCACGACCAGTCTGAGGCCATCAATTGCAAACAGAGGTTAATACGTGCCCTTTCTATTACGACGGTCTTGTAATAGACATATTGTTGAACCAGAACACTTTCCTTTTACTCTTTGTTCTTTTCTCTGGTAACACTCATCCTCATGCAGTATCTTCTAAATTATATATACCACTATAATCTGCACATTCACTCGATGTTTGCTTCTAACTTGATTCTTCCAATGTCACAGTATTATCAAAGTATTTATCAATTACAATGATAAGTTCAAGAAAAATAAATACCACAGTTTCTAGCAGGCTCTCCTTTCAGTCAGTTCTCTACTGAGCCAACATTCATGATCTGCCTTCTCTTTGCCCCACTACCCTGTTTTGGTTAACGCGCTTTTTTTTTTTTTTTAGGAGACTTTTATCTAGGGATAATTCTTGAACCAAAGAAGATTAAATTATTTGATCAAAGCTACTCAAAACCATAATGTTAACTGGCAGCTAATGTCAAGTCCCAGTAAAATTCCATGTATCTCTAATCATATTCCAATTCTAAATCCTTCTCCTTATTTTCCTCATACCAGATGAATCTTCTTCTTCCCCTCCTTAAATACCAGTGTTTGGGTGTAACATGATTATATATCACAGTTTCCTACATGAACCACACTTTCACTCTCATTCCTTTAAATACCTTTTGCTTGAAATGCCCTTTCATGCTTTTCGGCCTATCAATATCCTAATCTCCCACAAAATGTTCCACGACCAGGTATGCTGAGTTAAGGGCCTCTCCTTCTTGATTCCAACTGCTGCAGTGTTCTCAGCTGTTTGACTCTGAACTACTCGAAAGCTGGGCAGGAACAGTACCCTATTCAGCACTGTACTCCCAATGCCGGGTCAGGGCCAGAATGGAAATGATATACAAAGTAATGTGAAATAAAGATCTCTAACTCTGTGAATATTCTCTCTCTTCTCAAGGACTCAGAAGTACTTTTACTCAAATTTCTTTTTGGACGAAATCTCACTCAAACACATTCAAACAGACTACAGGTAGTGTGAAACTACTCCTTACAATTTCTGGCCCAGAGTGAAACAGAGAAAACTGACTGATCCGTGTCTTTAACAGAAAACAAAGATAGACTGCTGGAAAAACAAACATAAAATGTTAAGTTACTAAGACAATACAACAAATGGATATCAATTAAACTTATTCAGATTTCCCCCCCTCCAAATTACTATCTCTTCATTAAAAGATAATTGCCAATACTGAATGATATAGAACAAACCCGTGGTAGGTCCTGATTTAGGCTATCCAGGAAAATAGAGAGTATATACACTTGAGATATCGCACTGCAAGGTAAGTCTTATGCAAGTGAAACTCAATCATTACTGATGACTGAGAAGTTCTCAATGACCTAGCATTACCACAACCTTTTTCTTAGTGATAACCCCAGCAGGTTGACAGTATTTTCCTCTGCAGAACTCTAAAATATAGTTAGTCACAGATACTTATAAAAGGCCTTTTCACCAGCAGATTCTATTCCCCCAAATCTTTCTAGCCTGAACTCTTAATAACAGATTTAATAATCCTGTAAGTACAGTTCTTTAGGCCGGACAAGAAGAGGATATATATAACCAGCATCCTTCAAACCATTTTATTCTCAACTGCCAGCTTATTGGCTAAGTGGATTCTGTAAACTCTAGGAAGTGCCATGTTTTGCAATACAGAACATTTATCCCACTACTGCTCACTTGTATCTTGCTTCCAGCATGATTTCTCATCATAAACCAACTAGCCTTTCTGGTGACGGTACCGGTATCATGGATCATTTCGATTCATGGGAGTTTCATCATTCTTGCTATCACCCAAAAGAATAATTGAAAATAGCTCTAATACAAGTATTTTTGTTTATTAAAGTCACAAGTTAATTCAAACAGAAGTAGTGAAACTCGCTCAGTCATGTACGACTCTTTGCGAGCATGGACTATATACACAGTCCATGGAATCCTCCAAGGCAGAATACTGGAGTGGGTAGCCGTTCCCTTCTCCAGAGGATCTTCCCAACCCAGGGATCGAACCAGGTCTTCCACAATGCAGGCGGAAAAAGGAAAACACCAAACATGTAGGGTTTTTACTTCATTGCTAAGGTCAAATCTCTTAGAAAAAAGGCACAAAATCACTGTTTACTAATCCTGTTTATCTGACAGTGACCGTCAACCATCAGAAAACATATCCTGGTTCAGAAAAGTAGAAACTATCACGGAGTCAAAAGGCACAAAATGCAAGGCTGGTTTTGAATGCGAATGTAATTAACCTGATTCCTGAGGTACCTGAGAACTTTAACTCAGAGGCCCCGGCCTCCCCTTTACTACATTTACAATCCCGCACACCAATAAGCTAGGCAGCTGCCCAGTTCCACTCTCCAGGGGCATATCTGAGGAGAATGGTGATACCCACTCAGTTTTCTTCCCAAAGACTCAAAAGCGGTTTGAGGAGTCTGAGCAAGGCTGTCAGCGCCGATCGCTCCCAGCAGGCCGGGCAAACAAGCTCCCTGGAGGCAGAGGAGCGAGACCAAGGGCCCTAGGACGCTCGAACGAGACTCCGCAGGCCCCAGTCCGCGGGGGGAAAGCAAGCCTCCCTTCCGCGGCTCCTCTTCGTCCCGGGCAAGCCGCGGCGGTCCCCAGGCCCGCACGTCTGGGATGGGGAAGGGTCGGGGAGACTCGCGCTGCGGCTCCCCCTCAGCCTTTTAGTTTCCCAGGCTTCAAAACAACGGAGTCGTCCCTCTCTCAGACCTCTGTATGCGTCCAGAAACGCCTTCCGCCCCCGACCTCTGACCCCTGACCCTCTATCACCCAAGCGCCTACCTAGACTGTTTCTCCAAGCCCCTAGAGCCTCTCTGCACCAAGGCCCAGGGCCCTCTGATGCCCCTGCAGGTCCCGGGCACGCATTCGCTATCCACTGAACATCGGCCTGAGGTGGGCACGCGCGCTTTATGCTGGTTTGTGTTGGGGTTCCCGGGGGGCCCAGAAACCACAGCGCCTAGATGCCGGGCGCGCGCTGGAGCGTGGGGTCAAGGTGAACGCGCACGTCGGGACGCCCCGCCCCTTTTCTCCAACCCTAGCTTCATGAGTCTCTTCTGCGCAAGCCCACACGGTTAAAGACTCTCGAAAGATACCGTTAGAGTCTCGCGATAGCTACACTGAGCCATTAGAGAATATGTGATAGGCTGAACGTCAAAGGAGGAGGTGGCACTCTAAGCGGATTTAGAAGTGGGCGGGGCTGCTGGCTGAAGGTTATGGGTCCTACTAGAAACAGATATTAAGAGCTGTGTCTTTAATAAAAAGACGAGAATTCTGCAGGTACACTTTGTAAATTGTTTCTAGAAAGCAGCCACTAATCAGTTACGGTTGAAGTTTGTCTCAGAAGTTATTTTAAAAGACTCTCCAGGGAGATGTGAGTAAATATTTTAAGATGAGGAAAAAACTACACGTATTGTGACGAAGCTGGACTTCCAATATCTTAAGCTATTTTTTTTTTTTCCCCTTTTCTTCACTGGGTGGTAGTCTTTTCTCTTGGAGGTAGGCTTATGCCTAGGTAAACTCCGAAATCACTGAGCAGCTTCAGAACCAAGAGCATGGAAAATAACGGCTCAGAGAGTAAAGAATCTGCCTGCAATACGGGAGACCCCAGTTCGATCCCTGGGTCGGGAAGATCCCCAGGAGAAGGAAATGGTAACCCACTCCAGTATTCTTTCCTGGAGAATCCCACGGACGGAGGAGCCTGGTGGGCTACAGTCCATGGAATCTCAAAGAGTCGGACTCGGCTAAGCGACTAACACTTCCAGACATGGGGCACTCGATGACTGAGTACCTAATGAGGACTTTGAATTATGCTGCGGAAGGGCGTCTTGGCCTGTGTGATCACAGAAGCACAAAAATAAGTTCTTGCCTATAGGAGGATCCGTTAGCTTTGGAGACAGTCCAGAGTGGTCGATATTCTTAGTACCGAACTTCATGACAAACCTCTAAATCTAAGAGAAGCTATTTCCGTAAACAAAACCACTTAGAATACAGTGGAAATCAGTGACCTTATCCAGAGTTTCCGGAGGCAAGCTAAAAAAGTAGTCCTAGTGCTGGAAGAGTAGGCAAGCAGAATCCCCCTTCATTGGAGAACTAAGCCTTTTATTAAGTGCAGGATATAATGGAGTTTTTCTTTTGGAAGTGTAATTTGAAACTCCATACTTAAATGTATATGGCGCTACGACAGGTGGTCTTTGATAGTTTTATGTCACACTTCACCAATGGAATAGAAAATCAAGCTCATAATTTTACCAAGTCCTGCTGGTGCCAGGTAGAGATATTTTAAAATAAGCCCAGCCTCATTTCATTTTTGTTCAATGTTATCGAGTAATTAGTCTCTACAGACATTATTGTTAACCTGTACAAAAATTGTAAACTAGGGATCCAGTTATATATCTAGAGATGTTATTTCAACTCTCTTATGTAATACAGAGAATTCTAATACAGTAGCATATGCTTACAATCAAGATTTTAACAGTTTTTACAATGGTATATATGTTCAGTCCTGTATTTTCAAAGTATAGCCTTTGAATAGTTCTCTATGGAGTAACGTGTTTTTCAATATAGAATCACCAGAGCTAATTTCAGAAAACGTGACTCATTTTTGCACCTTAGCATTCTGGAAGCTCCCAGCTGTGAAGCAGCTGTTCACGCCTCAGTTCAGTTAAGTTCAGTTGCTCAGTCATGTCCGGCTCTTTGCTACCGCATGGACTGTAGCATGCCAGGCTTCCCTGTCCATCATCACCAACTCCCGGACCAACTCGAACTCATGTCCATCAAGTCAGTGATGTCATCCAACCATTTCATCCTATCTCATCCCCTTCTCCTCCTGCCTTCAATCTTTCCCAGCATCAGGATCTTTCCCAGTGAGTCAGTTCTTCACATCAGTTCAGTTCAGTTTAGTCCCTCAGTCGTGTCCAACTCTTTGCGACCTCATGGACTACAGCACACCAGGCCTTCCTGTCCATTACCAACTCCAGGAGTTTACCCAAACTCATGTCCATTGAGTCAGTGATGCCATCCAACCATTTCATCCTCTGCCGTCCCCTTCTCCTCCTGCCTTCAATCTTTCCCAGGATCGGGGTCCTTTCAAATGAGTCAGTTCTTCACATCAGGTGGCCAAAGTATTGGAGTTTCAGCTTCAACAACAGTCCTTCCAATGAAAACTCAGGACTCATCTCCTTTAGGATTGACTGGTTGGATCTCCTTGCAGTCCAAGAGACTCTCAAATGTCTTCTCCAACACCACAGTTTAAAAACATCAATTCTTTGGTGCTCAGCCCTCTTTGTAGTCTAACTCTCACATCCATAGATGACTAGTGGAAAGACCATAGCCTTGGCTAGATGGACCTTTGTTGGTAAAGTAATGTCTCTGGTTTTTAATATGCTGTCTAGGTTGGTCATAGCTTTTCTTCCAAGGAGCAAGTGTCTTTTAGTTTAATGGCTGCAATCACCATCTGCAGTGATTTTGGAGCCCCCCAGAATAAAGTCTGCCACTGTTTCCACTGTTCCCCCATCTATTTGCCATGAAGTGATGGGACCAGATGCCATGGTCTTCGTTTTCTGAATGTTGAGCTTTAAGCCAACTTTTTCACTCTCCTCTTTCACTTTCATCAAGAGGCTTTTTAGTTCCTCTTCACTTTCTGCCGTAAGGGTGGTGTCATCTGCATATCTGAGGTTATTGATATTTCTCCCTACAGTTTTGATTCCAGCTTGTGCTTCATCCAGCCCAGCATTTTGCACAATGTACTCTGCATATAAATTAAATAAGCAGGGTGACAATATACAGCCTTGACGTACTCCTTTCCTGATTTAGAACCAGTCTGTTGTTCCATGTCCAGTTCGAATTGTTGCTTCTTGACCTGCATACAGATTTCTCAAGAGGCAGGTAAGGTGGTCTGGTATTCCCATCTCTTGAAGAATTTTCCAAAGTTTATTGTGATCCACACAAAGACTTTGGCGTAGTCAATAAAGTAGAAGTAGATGATGTTCCAGAACTCTCTTGCTTTTACAATGATCCAGTGGATATTGGCATTTTGATCTCTGGTTCCTCTGCCTTTTCTAAATCCAGCTTGAACATCTGGAAATTCATGGTTCACGTACTACTGAAGCCTGGCTTGGCGAATTTTGAGCATTACTTTGCTAGCGTGTGAGATGAGTGCATTTGTGCAGTTCACTCCTGGCAGAATTCAATTCATCCACCCATCTAGATGCTAAAGATGTAATAGCATTCTCAAGTGGAAATCAATTGATTGGACATCAGCCGATCAGGGTATCACTCAGTGTTCATAGAGTTCAACTGCCTCTTCTTGAAACTGTAAATGTGGTCAAAGTCAGACTACTTGCTTCCCTGTGTGGTCTCACTAGGCCAAATTTATAGTTACAATTCCTTTTGGGGACTAGATTTATTCTAATCTTGCCCCTAACTCTGGTCTTCTGTTTTAGAAAGATTGTTACAAGTTTTTCTCAAGGAGGACTGATTGAGAGGGAGTAAATGAGTAAATGCAAATTTAAATCCCTTTGCAGGCAGAAACAGCATAACTGATGCTTTATGAGTAGAACCTTATTCTTGCAAAGCCCATTCATGTACATTTTCCCATTTTGATTCTTGTAATGATAATATGAGATATTTTAATTTTTCATCTTACAGAAGAGGAACCTGAGACTTAGAAAAGTGACGTGCCACAGGTTAGCTCTAACGGAATAAGAGGATCTAGAACTCTTGACTCCTCTGTCTAGGCTGTTTCCTCTTTATTACTAATTGTGTTGCCTATCAAGTAAAAAGAAATAATTTTTCACCAAACTTTATAGATTGTCAAAAAAAAAAAAAAAAAAGACAGGAGGTGTGATGACACAGTGTATCAACAGTGAGGATCATTCAGACCCAGCTCTCCTTTATAGAAAGATCATTAATAAAATTCCTTGAGAAGTTTATTCCATATTCTACTTAGATTTGCCTACTCTGTGGAAGTGAAGCCAATGGCCACTCAGTGTTATTAAGGCTAGGCAAAGAGGACTCTTTGTTTCCATTTTCTTGGCTACCTATCTGCCTTAGGACTGTTTTTCCTCTTTCTGACAAAGTGAAAATATCTGGGTCAAAAATCACTATTTCAGAATGAATTACAATGTCCAAAACTATTGTTAAAATGTGTCTAGTATTAACAGGGAGAAGGTGATGGCACCCCACTCCAGTACTCTTGCCTGGAAAATCCCATGGATGGAGGAGCCTGGTAGGCTGCAGTCCATGGGGTCGCTAAGAGTCGGACACGACTGAGCGACTTCACTTTCACTTTTCACTTTAATGCATTGGAGAAGGAAATGGCAACCCACTCCAGTGTTCTTGCCTGGAGAATCCCAGGGATAGGGGAGCCTGGTGGGCTGCTGTCTATGGGGTCGCACAGAGTCGGACACGACTGAAGTGACTTAGCAGCAGTATAACAGACAGTGGAGGGAAGAAGCATTGTTTTGGGAAACTGGTGCTGGTTGAGGTGATCAGCTGTGTTGAAGTGAGTGTGTACCAGGTCAAACAAATAAGAAACAGTATCAGATTGGGCATGCTTTGCTGTAGCATGACTGATACATTAGGAGACAGGAGTATGTGACTTGAACACAAATCTTCCTATTTAGAACTTCAAAGATTTTGTTTGGCTAACCATGGATAGGTTTAACTGTTAACTGTCAATTTAATTTTTCCTTGATAATTTGCAGGTCAAATTTATTTCAAAGTCCAAGGTTTGTTCTGTCTCCACTGCTGCAAGCTCAACCTGTAAACTGCCAACTGTACCTCTCATAATTTATAAAGCAAAACGTGTAATCTATACCCCAAATGCTGCACAGGACATGGATTTATGACATAAGGAGAATGGAATTCACCATTTCTTTGTAAGTACTTATTTTGGATGTTAATAAAGCAATGCTTGTAAATTAGGTAAACTCAAGGAGAAAGCTGAAGTTGGGTCTGATGGGTAAGGAAAGATGTGAGATTATATACAGTTTTTATCAATGAAGATAAGATAACCTGTATCCTTGATACCCTTCTCAGTTACTCCTCACCTCCATTCCCTGTTGTTACTTTTTCCAGTGGCATATTGTTTCCCCCAACTGGTTCTGTCTATATGGCCTCTCAGCATTAAGGAATAGGGACATTGTAGATAAATCTCTTGATGCTTAGACTTAAGTAGTATTTACTATGCAATTTTGAGAAATACAGAACTGAAATATTTTTGAATATTTCAAGAGCCACTATCATGTGTCATTTTAAAATATACACATGATGTGGCACTTTCAGAAAGAGTCTACATTCTCATGGAAACTTAGTCATAGTAGTGTTAGCATAAAATGATGCTTGTCAAAGGATAAAGTACCTTTCTAAAGCTTCCATCCACTAGAAGGTCAGCACTGTGCTCAGGTTTGACCATTGGTGTATTGTTTAGGTGAATATTGGTGACAATGGTAAAATTAGGTTTGAGTTTCCACTTTTCTTTAAATCATATTAAATTCCCCTTTTGCTTTATTATTGTTGTTTAGTCACTAAGTCATGTCCAACCCTTTGTGACTCCGTGGCCTGCTATGGCTTCTTTTCCACCATGCCAGGCTTCTTTGTCCTTCACTATCAACTGGAATTTCCTCAGACTTATCTCCATTGACTCAGTGACACTATCCAACCATCTGATCCTCTGTTGTCCTCTTCTCCTCCAGCCCTCAATCTTTCCAAGCTTCAGGGTCTTCTCCAATGGGTCAGCTCTTCACATCAGGTGGCCAAAGGATTGGAGCTTCAGCATCAGTCCTTCCAATGAATATTCAGGGTTGATTTCCTTTAGGATTGACTGTTTTTGATTTTCTTCAGTCCAAGAAACTCTCAAGAGTCTTCTTCAGCACTGTAATTCAAAAGCATAAATTCACTGGCACTCAGTCTTCTTTATGGTCCAACTCTCATATCTGTACAAGACAACTGGAAAAACCATAGCTTTGAATATATGAACCTTTGTCAGCAAAGTTTCTGCCTTTTAATATGCTGTCTAGATTTTTCATAGCTTTTCTTTTTTTTTGATTTTTCATAGCTTTTCCAAGGAGCAAATGTCTTTTAACTTCATGGCTGTAGTCACCATCTGCAGTGATTTTGGAAAAAAATCACCAAGAAAATAAAAATCTTTCACTGTCTGCACATTTTTCCTTTCTATTTTCCATGAAGTGGTGGGATTGGATGCTATGACCTTAGTTTTTTGAATATTGAATTTTAAGCCAGCTTTTTCACTTTCCTCTTTCACGGTCATCAAGAGTCTCTTTAGTTCCTCTTCACTTTCTGCCATTAGGGTGGTATCATCTGCATATCTGAGGTTGTGGATATTTCTCCCAGCAATCTTGATTCTAGCTTGTGATCCATCCAGCCCAGTATTTTGCATGAGGTATTCTGCATATAAATTAAATAAGCAGGGTGACAATGTACTCTGGGACCTCTGCCTTTTCTAAACCCAGCTTGTAATCTGAAGGTTCTTAGTTTAGGTACTGCTAAAGCCTAGCTCGAAGGATTTTGAGCATTACTTTGCCAGCAGGTGAAATGAGTGCACTTGTACAGTTGTTTGAACATTCTTTGGCCCTCCGGGCCCTATGTGAAGTGAAATTCAGTCAGCCGTGTCTGACCATTTGTGACCCATGGACTATACAGTCCAAGGAATTCTCCAGGCCAGAATACTGAAATGGTAAGCAATTTCCTTCTCCAGGGGATCTTCCCAACCCAGGGATCAAACCCAGATATCCCACATTGCAGGTGGATTCTCTACCAGCTGAGCCATCCTCCTTAAATAAACTTAAATACCTTACCTACTGCACAGTGGTAGCATTCAGTTCAGTTAAGTTGCTTAGTCGTGTCCGACTCTTTGCGACCCCATGAATCACAGCACGCCAGTCCTCCCTGTCCATTACCAACTCCCGGAGTTCACCCAAACTCATGTGCATCAAGTCAATGATGCCATGCAGCCATCTCATCCTCTGTCATCCCCTTCTCCTCCTGCACCAAATCCCTCCCAGCATCAGGGTCTTTTCCAATGAGTCAACTCTTTGCATGAGATGGCCAAAGTATTGGAGTTTCAGCTTCAGCACCAGTCCTTCCAATGAACACCCAGGACTGATCTTTAGGATGGACTGGTTGGATCTCCCTGCAGTCCAAGGGACTCTCAAGAGTCTTCTCCCAACACCACAGTTGAAAAGCATCAATTCCTCAGCGCTCAGCTTTCTTCACAGTCCCAACTCTCACATCCATACATGACCACTGGAAAAACCATAGCCTTCACTAGACAGACCTTTGTTGGCAAAGTAATGTCTCTGCTTTCTAATATGCTATCTAGGTTGGTTGTAACTTTCCTTCCAAGGAGTAAATGTCTTTTAATTTCATGGCTGCAATAACCATCTGCAGTGATTTTGGAGCCCCCCAAAATAAAGTCTGACACTGTTTCCACTGTTTCCCCATCTATTTCCCATGAAGTGATGGGACCGGATGCCATGATCTTTATTTTCTGAATGTTGAGCTTTAAGCCAACTTTTTCACTCTCCACTTTCACTTTCATCAAGAGGCTTTTCAGTTCCTCTCCACTTTCTGCCATAAGGGTGGTGTCATCTGCATATCTGAGGTTATTGATATTTCTCTCGGCAATCTTGATTCCAGCTTGTGCTTCTTCCAGCCCAGCATTTCTCATGGTGTATTCTGCATATATGTTAAATAAGCAGGGTGACGATATACAGCCTTGAAGTACTCCTTCTCCTGTTTGGAACCAGTCTGTTGTTCCGTGTCCAGTTCTAACTGTTGCTTCCTGACCTGCATATAGGTTTCTCAAGAGGCAGGTCAGGTAGTCTGGTATTCCCATCTCTCTCAGAATTTTCCACAGTTTATTGTGATCCACACAGTCAAAGGCTTTGGCATAGTCAATAAAGCAGAAATAGATGTTTTTCTGGAACTCTCTTGCTTTTTCCATGATCCAGTGGATGTTGGCAATTTGATCTCTGGTTCCTCTGCCTTTTCTAAAACCAGCTTGAACATCAGGAAGTTCACGGTTCACATATTGCTGAAGCCTGGCTTGGAGAATTTTGAGCATTACTTTACTAGCGTGTGAGATGAGTGCAATTGTGCAGTAGTTTGAGCGTTCTTTGGCATTGCCTTTCTTTGGGATTGAAATGAAAACTGACCTTTTCTAGTCCTGTGGCCACTGCTGAGTCTTCCAAATTTGCTGGCATATTGAGTGCAGCACTTTCTCCTTGCTATTCTTTGGAACTCTACATTCAGATGCTTATATCTTTCCTTTTCTTCTTTGCTTTTCACTTCTCTTCTTTTCACAGTTATTTGTAAGGCCTCCTTAGGCAGCCATTTTGCTTTCTTGCATTTCTTTTCCATGGGGGTGGTCTTGATCCCTGTCTCCTGTACAATGTCACGGACCTCCGTCCATAGTTCATCAGGCACTCTATAAGATCTTTTCCCTTAAATCTATTTCTCACTTCCACTGCATAATCATAAGGGATTTGATTTAGGTCATACCTGAATGGTCTAGTGGTTTTCCCCACTTTCTTCAATTTCAGTCTGAATTTGGCAATAAGGAGTTCATTATCTGAGCCACAGTCAGCTCCCGGTCTTGTTTTTGCTGACTGTATAGAGCTTCTCCATCTTTGGCTGCAAATAATATAATCAGTCTGATTTCAGTGTTCACCATCTGGTGATGTCCATGTTTAGAGTCCTCTCTAGTGTTGTTGGAAGAGGGTGTTTGCTATGACCAGTGCATTCTCTTGGCAAAACTCTATTAGCCTTTGCTCTGCTTCATTCCGTACTCTAAGGCCAAATTTGCCTGTTACTCCAGGTGTTTCTTGACTTCCTACTTTTGCATTCCAGTCCCCTATAACGAAAAGGACATTTTTTTGTGTGTTGTTTTTGCGGGGGTGGGGGGGGTGTTAGTTCTAAAAGGTGTTATAGATCTTCATAGAACCGTTCAGCTTCAGCTTCTTCAGCATTACTGGTTGAGGCCTAGGCTTGGATTACCAGCATATTGAATGGTTTCCTTGGAAACGAACGGAGATCATTCTGTCGTTTTTGAGATTGCATCCAAGTACTGCATTTTGGGCTCTTTTGTTGACCATGATGGCTACTCCATTTCTTCTAAGGGATTTGTGCCCACAGTAGTAGATATAATGGTCATCTGAGTTAAATTCACCCATTCCAGTCCATTTTAGTTCGCTGATTCCTAGAATGTCGACATTCACTCTTGCTATCTCCTGTTTGACTGCTTTCAATTTGCCTTGATTCATGGACCTGACATTCCAGGTTCCTATGCAATATTACTCTTTACAGCATCGGACCTTGCTTCTATCACCAGTCACATCCACAGCTGGGTATTGTTTTTGCTTTGGCTCCATCCCTTCATTCTTTCTGGAGTTACTTCTCCACTGATCTCCAGTAGCATATTGGGCACTTACACACAGTAGTAGCATATAATCGTCAATTATGTTCATATGCATTAAAGTCCCTTCTTGATTATTAGATCCTAAGAATTAACTTTAAAAAAATAAACCAAATCCATCCAACCATCCAGGTAACTCTAGTGAAACCAACGTAAACACAGATATTTAGAAACCACTAGAGCAAGTGATTTCCAACTTAAAAACTAATTGATTCTTTGATGGTTAAAAAACAAGCTCATGTAAACCAAATCCTCATTTTCCATAGCTATAATGTTATAAACTGGGGTACCAATCCTGGAAATCTTTTCATACTTCAAAAATGCCAAAATCACCTTCACAAGAATTAACTAAAAATAGATGACAGATATTGGGTTAGCCAAAAAGTTTGTTTGGGTCTTTCAATAATGTCTTATGAAAAAACCAGAACAAACTTTTTGGTCAACCCTATAAATATAAAATGTAAAAGTATAAAACTCTTAAAAGATAGCATGGAAGAAAACCTAGAAGACTTTGGGTATGGTGATGATGGGGGTACTTTTAGATAGTACACCAAAAGCATAATCTGTGAAGAAAAATAACTGATAAGCTGGGCAGTTATTATTTTATTAATTTTTTTCAATAAAACAATAAATTATTTATTAAATTTATTAGATTTAGTTCTTTAAAATTGAAATAATCTGCTGTACAAAGACAATCTCATGAGAATTAGAAGATGAGATACAGAGTACTAGAGAATAATGCAAAAGAATCATATGATAAAGGACTATAACTGCAATCATTAGTTAAGGGATACATAAGACTTCCCTGGTGGCTCAGATGGTAAATAATCTGCCTGCAATGTGGGAGACCCACATTCAATCACTGGTCTGGGAAGATCCTGTGGATAACAGAATGGCTACCCACTCCAGTATTCTTGCCTGGAGAATTCCATGGACAGAGGTCCATGAGATC
Source organism: Bos indicus (assembly GCF_029378745.1). Taxonomy (NCBI): domain Eukaryota; kingdom Metazoa; phylum Chordata; class Mammalia; order Artiodactyla; family Bovidae; genus Bos; species Bos indicus. The sequence continues at coordinate 83,399,971 of NC_091768.1, forward strand.
ACAGAGAGGTGGACACGACTGAAGGACTAATACTTTCATACAAGATAAAAAGATATAAGATGCAGCTTCTAAAATATAAAACCTGGTGGAGGTAGAGAGCAGAAATATAGAGCCTTAGAATGTTATCAAACTTAAGTTCTTATAAGTTGTTATATGTAAGCCTAATGGTAACTGCAAAGCAAAAAGCAGATGTACAAAAGTTAAAGAGAAAGGAATTAAAAAATACCAATAAGCAAAGTTAGCAAATTACAAAGGAGGAGAGAAAGAAAAGAAAGAAACAGAGAGGAGCTGTGAAACAACTAGAAAATAATTAACAACATAGCTGTAAATAAATACATATCAATAATTACTTTAAATGTAAATGTACTAAATTCCTCAATCGAAAGACATCGAGTGGCTTAATGGGTAAAAAATAAGACTCATCTTTATGCTTCTACCAAAGACTCACTTCAGAAATGCACAGACTGAAAATGAAAGGATGGAAAAAGCTGTTCTATGCAAATGGAAACCAAAAGAAAGATGGGGTAGCTATACTCATATCAGACAAAATAGACTTTAAAACAAAGACTATAATAAGAGACAAAAAAGGACATTCTATAATCATAAAGGGGTCAATCCAACATCAGGGATCTAACATTTGTAAATTTTTATACACCCAACATAGGGGCACCTAAATACATAAAGCATGTATTAACAGACAAAAGTGAGAAATAGAAATGTAATAATTTATATCAATGGGTAGATCGTCTAGACAGAATATCATTAAGGAAACATCAGATCATATGTTTTATGTAACAAATATACACAGAACATTCCATCCAAAAGCAGAATACATTCTTCCAAAGTTCACAACAAAGGACATTTATGAAAAGCTCACAGCTAACATCATATTCAGTGAGGAAAAAATGAAAACATTCCCTTCAATAACTGGTGCAAGGCAGTAATGCTCACTCTTACCACTTCTATTCAATATGGTACTGGAAGTCTTAGCCAAGGTAATGAGTTAAGAAAAGAGAAATAAAAAGGATCCAAATTGGAAAGGGAGAAGTAAATTTTTCTCTATTTGCAGATGACATAATTATATATGTAGAAAACTCTAAAGACTCAAGTAACAAAACCTGTTAGAATTAATAAATGAATTCAGTAAAGTTGAAGGGTACAAAATCAACATACAAAAATCAGTCATGTTTCTATACACAAACAACACAAAATACAGAAACTGGCTGAAAAGGAAATTAAGGAAACAATTTAGTTCACAGTAGCAACAAAAATAATAAAATATTAGATGTAATTTGACATAATACACAAAAGACATACACTGAAAATTACAAAGCATTGGTAAAAGAGATCAAGAGACACAGATAAACGGAAAGACATCTTTTGTTTGTGGATTGGAAGAATTCATAAAATATCCATATTACCCAAAGATTCAATGGAAGATTGCATAGATTCAGTGCATAGGTTCAATGTAAGCCCTATCAAAGTCCCAATGACATTCTTTACAGAAGTAGTATAACAATTCTAGTATTCATATGGAACCCCAAAAGAATCTTGAGAAAGGAAAACAAAGTTGGAGGTATCATACTTCCTGATTTCAAATTATATTACAAAGCTATATCAAAACAGTATCCTTGCAAAAAAAGACATATAGGCCAGTGTAACAGAATAGAGAGCCCAGAAATAAATCCACACAACTGTAGTCAACTGATCTTTGACAAGAATGCTAATTACCCATAATAAGGAAAAGTTAATCTCTTCTCAATATTGGGAAAACTGGATATCCCCATGGAGAAGAATGAAATTTGACCCTTCTCTTCCATCATCTACAAAAATCACCTCAAAGCAGATTAAAGGAATAAACATAATTCCTGAAACTGTAAAACTACTAGACTAAAATATAGGGGAAAAGCTTCTTGACATTAATCTGGGCAATAATTTGTTGGATATGATGCCAAATCACAGGAGCAAAAGCAAAAACAGACAATGAATTTTGTCTATTTTTCAATGAGATTGCAAGGAAAAGCAACCTACAGAATGGGATAAAATATTTGCAAACCATATAATTGGTATGTGGTTTAATATGAAATATATAGATAATTGGGCCAGTCAAACAGCAAAAACAAACAATAAAAACAAAACAAACCTGATTAAAAAGTGGACTAAGGGCCTGAATACACACTTGTCAAAAGAGCACATTCAAATGGCCAACAGGTATATGAAGGTAAGGGTGCACAACATCCCTAATCATCAGAGAAGTGGAAATCAAACCTACAATGAGCTATTACTTTAAACTTGTTAGAATAGCTATTACAAAAAGGCAAAAGAGATGCTGACAAGGCTATAGGGAAAAATAAACTCCGGTACACTTTTGATGAGAATGTAAACTAGTACAACCATTATGGAAAACGGCATAGGTTTTCCTCAAAAAATGAAAAATACAGCTGCCATATGATTTAGCAATCTCATATCTAGGTAGGTAACCAAAGGAAATAAAATCAATATCTTGAAGAAATCTGTACCCCTGTGTTCACTGAAGCACTATGCACAATATTCAATATATAGAAACAATCTAAAGTGTTCATCAATGGATTAATGGATAAAGATGATGTGAGTACATATATGTTATTGTTGTTCAGTCACTAAGTCATGTTTGACACTATGCGACTCCATGGACTGAAGCCTGCCAGGCTTCCTTGTCTTTCACTATCTCCTGGGGTTTGCTCAAACTCATGTCATTGAGTTGGTGATGCTATTTAACCATCCTCTGTTTTCCCCTTCTCCTTTTGCCTTCAATCTTTTCCAGCATCAAGATCTTTTCCAATGAGCCAGCTCTTCACATCAGGTGGCCAAAATATTGGAGCTTCAACTTCAGCATCAATACTTCCAATAAATGTTAAGACTTGATTTTGTTTAGGATTGACTGGTTTGATCTCCTGGCTGTCCAAGAGACTCTCAAGAGTCTTTGCCAGCACCACAATTCGAAAGCATCAATGGACAAACCTGGAGGACAAGTGAAATAAGCCAGACACAGAAAAACAAATTACTACATGATGTAATTTATATATGGATTCTAAAGCATTTGAACTCATAAAAGCAGAAAATAAAAAGGTGTTTTCCAGGGACTTGGGGATGGGAGAAACGGGGAGATGTTGTTCAAAGAGTATACACATTCAGTTATGCAGGATGAATCACTTCTGGAGATTTAATGAACAGCGTGTGACAATGGTGGTTTAGTCACTAAGTCATGTCTGACTCTTGCGACCTCATGGACTGTAGCCCACCAGGTGCCTCTGTTCATGGAATTTTCCAGGAAGAATACTGGAGTGGGTTGCTGTTTCCTTCTCCAGGGGATCTTCCCAACCCAGGGATTGAATCTAGGTCTCCTATACCACTGACAGACTCTTTATGATTGAGCTACAACAGTTCTCTGTGACTATACTTAATAATATTGTATGGTATACCTGCAATTTGCTGCAAGAGTTGATCTTGAGTGTTCTCACTACAAAAACTGTGATAGCAATGTGTGGTTATGGATATGCTGATTAACTTGATTGTAGTAATCGTGTCACAGTGTACATATATATTAAACCATCAAGTTGTACGCTTTAAATATATACAAGTAATATTTGTCGATATCTCAATGAAGCTGAAAAAATGGTAACTGAGAAATTTCAACAGTTTGAACTGCCCTCATCATAAAATGATTCATTTGTAATCAAATAGGTATTATATATCTCATTGTATTTTGATCCTTTGAAAGGTAATTATCCATGTAGAAGAAATTCTTAACCAAACGATATTACAGTAGCTAGAATGCTTTGCCTGTACCAAATATTTTTAACAAATGTGTGTTTTCTATATTTTGTTTGATAAGAGGTGGGAGGAATTTCACCTGTTCTACCAGAAACCAATAAAGGAGTCCTGTTGCTTTAATGACTATTTCTCCTGTGCAGAATATTTGTTCAATTTTGTTCCAGTTAAATGTAGTATATGAAAATCAATTTGAAATGCATAAATTTGTGTCATTAAGGAGGGTAGTTCATAGTGGATATACTGGCAGAAATGGAATATTTAATCAAACACTAAAAAAAAATCCAAATTATCAGTGATTATTACCCTGATTACAAAAAAAGCATCTTCTTATGTAAAATAGAATATTTATGATTGTGTATTTTCAGTCATCTAGAATACAGGTATGTATTTGGAAAACTCTTCAGATTTATTAAAGTTCCTCTGCCCTAAATTAGAAGCAGTTTTAGTTAAGTTTTTCATCATTCTCATCCACTTTACAGTGGAGCTTAAAAGAGGTATACTATTTTTATAGTGACTGCTGACTGTATAGTCATTAGAAAATTCGAAATAGTGAAATGAATGATGGAAAAATGTGTTTGTAGATATAAATGAATTTAGGTTCCTTGTATCATATGCTTTATTTTTTAATTAGAGATAAATATGATTATGTGGAAGTCACAAAAATTGTTTCATTAATGTTATGTCATATGGGTCTCTTTGCTATTTCAGGGAAGTTTTTTTTTTTTTTTAACCTGGTATGTTAAACTCATTTGTGGCAAGCATCAAAATATCAGTTTAAGCAGATTTCCTAACTTAGTCTGAATTTCTCTTTATAATTTAATATCTTTTCATTTCTTGGGGAAACATGAGAGTTTTTCTACGTAGGACCAAATTTTAGGAAAATGATCATCACCCACCTTTTGAAGGAAAATGCTATGACTTGGTAGAGAAACTGCCTGAAAATTATAGGAAGCTCTACTAGTTTGAATAAAGTTTCAAATAGTGCACAGACAAGGTAAAAACACAGGCTCAATTCTGTAGAGCTGACTTCTCTGCTACATTATTACTATATAATACAAAGGAAAATTTATGAAGTCCATGAGGCAGATATACCCTAGGCAGACACTAGCAATATGAATATAGTTAAAGGAGAGCTTTCCTGGCTCAGGCGGTAAAGAATCTGCCTGCAATACAGAAGACCTGGGTTCGATCCCTGGGTTGGAAAGATCCCCTGGAGAAGGGAATGGCAACCCACTCCAGTATTCTTGCCTGGAGAATCCCATGGACAGAGGAGCCTGGTGGGCAAAGAGTCGGACATGAGTGACTAACACTAAAGGATATAAAAACCAACTTCCCACTCCTCTATCAGTAAAATATCCCCCTCACAGCTGCTTTGGTACTTGATAGTATATAAGTGAAAGAAAGTGGAGTCACTCAACTGTGTCTGACTCTTTGCAACCCCATGGATCATAGCCTACCAGGCTTCCCCATCCATGGGATTTTCCAAGCAAGAGTACTGGAGTGGGTTGCCATTTCCTTCTCCAGGGGATCTTCCTGACCCAGGGATCAAACCCAGGTCTCCTGCGTTGCAGGCAGATGCTTTACCATCTGAGCCACCAGATATTTATTTCTTTGGATAAAGATATCACATGCAGCAATTTTTTTTTTTTTTACTTTACATATGATATATTCTGTTCAGTAAATATTTTGCAGAATTAGATGCCAAGTTCTTTACAAGTTGTGGGAATATAAAGTTGAATGAGATAGAATCCTTGTCAATTTTTATCACTGCCTATTAAGAAAAGATAGCTGTGTTAAAATTAGTATAATGAACTTTTGTATGTGCTGTGGTAGAGTGCTGATTATTGTGAGGGCATAAATGTACAAATGAAAAACTATTGGAATGGTTAGAATTTTCTGAGGGTAATTGAGTGTTGAAGGATTAATAGGTATGTACCAGGTAGTCAAGTGTGCCTTAGGAAGCATCACTATGAACAAAGCTAGTGGAGCTGATGGAATTCCAGTTGAGCTATTATAAATCCTGAAAGATGATGCTGTGAAAGTGCTGCACTCAATATGCCAGCAAATTTGGAAAACTCAACAGTGGCCACAGGACTGGAAAAAGTCAGTTTTCATTCCAATCCCAAAGAAAGGCAATGCCAAAAAATGCTCAAACTACTGCACAATTGCACTCATCTCACACGCTAGTAAACTAAGGCTCAAAATTCTCCAAGCCAGGCTTCAGCAATACATGAACCGTGAACTTCCAGATGTTCAAGCTGGTTTTAGAAAAGGCAGAGGAACCAGAGATCAAATTGCCAACATCTGCTGGATCATTGAAAAAGCAAGAAAGTTCCAGAAAAACATCTATTTCTGCTTTACGGACTATGCCAAAGCCTTTGACTGTGTGGATCACAATAAACTGTGGAAAATTCTGAAAGATATGGGTATACCAGACCACCTGAACTGCCTCTTGAGAAACCTGTGTGCAGGTCAGGAAGCAACAGTTAGAACTGGACATGGAACAACAGACTGGTTCCAAGTAGGAAAAGGAGTACGTCAAGGCTGTATATTGTCACCCTGCTTATTTAACATCATGAGAAATGCTGGGCTGGAAGAAGCACGAGCTGGAATGAAGATTGCTGGGAGAAATATCAATAACCTCAGATATGCAGATGACACCACCCTATGGCAGAAAGTGAAGAAGAACTAAAGAACCTCTTGATAAAAGTGAAAGAGAAGAGTGAAAAAGTTGGCTTAAAGCTCAACATTCTGAAAACGAAGATCATGGCATCTGGTCCCATCACTTCATGGGAAATAGATGGGGAAACAGTGGAAACAGTATCAGACTTTATTTTGAGGGGATCCAAAATCACTGCAGATGGTGATTGCAGCCATGAAATCACCATCTGCTTGCTTCCAAGGAGCAAGAGTTATGACCAACCTAGACAGCATATTAAAAAGCAGAGACGTTCCTTTGCAACAAAGGTCCATCTAGTCAAGGCTATGGTTTTTCCAGTGGTCATGTATGGATGTGAGAGTTGGACTATAAAGAAAGCTGAGCGCCGAAGAATTGATGCTTTTGAACTGTGGTGTTGGAGGAGAGTCTTGAGAGTCCCTTGGACTGCAAGGAGATCCAACCAGCCCATCCTAAAGGATATCAGTCCTGGGTGTTCATTGGTAGGGCTGATTTTGAAGCTGAAACTCCAATACTTTGGCCACCTGATGTGAAGAGCTGACTCATTTGAAAAGACCCTGATGCTGGGAAAGATTGAGAGCAGGAGGAGAAGGATACGATAGAGGATGAGATGGTTGGATGGCATCACCGACTCAATGGACATGGGTTTGGGTCAACTCCAGGAGTTGGTGATGGACAGGGAGGCCTGGCGTGCTGCTTGTCATGGGGTCGTAAAGAGTCAGACACGACTGAGTGATTGAACTGAACCAAACCAGGTAGACAAAGAGATAAGGTATCCTCAGTAAAAAGAGCCTCTTGAATATGAAAGCCAAGAGGTATAATACAGACTGGATTATTTGAAGAAATTGCAGGATTTTGGACATAGGTGGCTCTTTTGGTCTAAATGTTTATGTTGTTTTGGTGACAAAGTCATGTCCGACCTGTTTGCGACCTCATGGACTGTAGCCCACCAGGCTTCTCTGTCCGTGTGACTTCCCAAGCAAAAATACTGGAGTGGGTTGCCATTTCCTTCTCCAGCGGATCTTCCTGACCCAGGGATCAAATCCACGTCTCTTGCATTGGTAGGTGGGTTCTTTACCACTGAGCCACCAGGGAAGTCCAAATGTTCATGTGTCCCCCAGATTTATATGTTGAAACCCACCCCCTAAGGTGATGGTATTGGGAGACGGGGTCTTTGGGACACGATTAGGTCCTAAGGGCAGAGGCTTTGTGAATGGAATTATTTCTCTTATGAAAGAGACTGCTCTTAGATCTCTTGCTGCTCATGGCATGTAAGGATAAGAACAAGCTTGTAAGCTAGGAGAGGGTCCTCACCTGTCAGTGCTGATTCCCTAACTTCAGACTTCCAGCCTCCAGAACTTTGAGAAATAAATTCCTGTTGTTTATAAATCACCCATTCTCTTGTGTTTTATTATAGCAGCCTGAATAGACTAAGACAATGGCCACTTATATTTACATAGCAAGTTAGAGTTTTAAAAATATATTTGTTTTCACAGATTATAATAAATATGAAAATGGCATGGGGACTCTCCTAATAAAACCTAGTCAACTAGATTAGTATTACATTTGCTAGGAAAAGTAGAGCCTTCAGGGACTGGGAAAGAAGGTGTATACAACACTTATGATAAGCAGTAACCCAGCTGAGTCTGTCGTGCTCAACTGCTTTTGTGAGAGTGGCCAGCTGAATTAATGATTTGTTGGTTAGGGCTACAGAAAAATAGGAAGAATTGTTCCAGACATGAGATTAAAAAGCCATTAGAGAATGAGCACTGCCTAAGTCACAATTCCATCTGTATCTGTCTCTTTTAGAATATTGTAATCAGAGAATAGTGTGTTTGGTTGGTTAACACACCAGTTAAGAAACAGAAAATATTATTTACTTTTCAAATTATGCCCAGATTTGTGTGTATGTGGTTTATGCATTGAGAATACAATAGGGATAAATGCCATGCAAGCAGTGAGAACAGATATACTGGAAGACTAGGGCCCTTTTTTTTTTTTTTGAAATGTGCACATTTAGCTTGTGATACACAACTTAATGATTCCTTAGTGGTAGCATAAGAAAATTCCAAATGAGTTTTGTTGTTGAAATATAAGCAAATTTAGCTGGAGAATAGTAGCATGAAAAATAATCTGTCTTCCATAACTTGTGGGAAGCAAAGCTGCTTTAACTGGCATAAGCACGCGAATATTTTGTTTCTCCCTGAAATATCAAATCTCTAACCAGAAGATAGGCATTTACTTTTAGCTACAGTAACTAGACACTAAGACAACTGAAAGAGTGATGGTATCACTCTCTCGGGCAGAAAGAGAGGGAGGCCTGTGTTTGTAAATCTTCTTTCAGTTATCTATCACATTTAGTCAGTTATTAAAATTAAATAAGCATGATTTTGTAACTCGAACATATGTTGTGAAAGGAAGTTTATATATAAAAAATAAATTTCAGGATATAGGAATATACAACTCCCTTTCTAAAGTAAATCTGGAATGAAAAGTTGTATAGTTGTCCGGAAAGATATTAATTATGTATTTAAATAAGCTGAAGTATTAATATAATGAATTACCAACTCTATTGTTCTCGTCATATACATGATAGACTAAATTTAATTTTTAAAAAGCTTTCCTTGCAAAAATGTATGATATAAAATGGTTCTTGTAAGTTATTCTAAAAGACTTTGTTGAAATTACCTGTTCATCAGATAATAGTAGGTATTAAACTCACATAGGGGTTTCTCCCAAGTTTAACTATCTATATCTCTGCCAAGACAGATGTTTAAATTACAGGGATTCTTTTGTGTCGTATTTACTTTAAAAGTTAATCTATCTCTAATTTTTCCATTTGTGACACTCTTTAGAACTTTATTTCATTTTTTATTGACTCTCTAGCTCCAACTGCAGGAATTAGAGGTTCATTAACTTGATAGGACTGTTTAAAGTGAAAGAAAGTGTTAGTTGCTGAGTTATGTACAACTCTTTGCGACCCCATGTACTGTAGCCCGTCAGGCTCCTCTGTGCATGGGATTCTCCTGGCAAGAATACTGGAGTGGGTTGCCATTCCCTTTTCCAGGGGATCTTCTGGACCCAGGGATGGAACCTGGGTCTCCTGCATTGCAGGCAGATTCTTTACCATGTGAGCTACCAAGGAAGTCCAAGGAAATGTTTAGTTATTTTTAAAGAAAAATTGTTCTTTATTTCCAGTCCCTCAAAATTACAGTTATTGAAGATAATGAGACCAATGATTAATTGTTCCTGAAAGCAATATTTAGCCTTTCATACCGATAGAGAGATTGTCATCAAGATAGAGTGCGCTTGCATGTCCTGATATCTGGGAGGAAATTATCTGGAGGTAAATATAATTTTTTAATGAAAAATGCGTGATTGTTGATAATTTAACTGTGCATTTTTAAAACATCATCGGTTGAGAAGAAATCTATATGCAGTTAGAAGAATTCCTTATGGATTTTGGCTTATATAACAAAGGCAAGAAATCTGAAAGAGGGCGATTGCAGGTTGTGTATAGCACCTCGAGGATAACATTTCACTTTGTTAGCATCTCCATGCTCTCAGTGGCCCTCTAGACATTGTCTCAAGATAGTTGCAGCATTTGCAGCCACCAAAACCACATAACCAGTATCCTGAATAGGAAGGGCTGGGACATAAAAGTTTCTTCTTGCAAAGTCTATCTTTTTATATAGGAACACAAATTTTCCCCAGAGCCTCCTAGCAGACTTTCTCTTATGTCTCATTGAGTATAACTTGTCATATGGGCACCTCTATCTCCAAGAAATTTGGGAAAATATTTAATGAAGGAAAGTGGGATAGTGGGATTTCTACGACTAGTTTTTATTAACCATGAGTCATTTTCTAGGCAAAAGACTTACCTTCCCTGAGATCAAGGAATCTTAGCCAGCTAGCTGAATATAACTAAGATTCTGTTATGGAAGGCTTGACAAGAGATAAAATAGGATTTTTTCTGATGTTCTGGAATTAAGGCTAACACCCAAAGCTAGTATTAAAAGCAGAAAGTATTACACTTGTTATAGCCTGTGTTACTGTTTAGTTGCTAAGTCGTGTCTGACTCTTTTGCAACTCTGTGGGCTATAGCTCACCAGGCTCCTCTGTCCATGGAACTTTCCAGGCAAAATGCTGAAGTGGGTCTCCATTTCCTTCTCCAGTTGCAGTCTATACCTACCAGCAGTTGGAGCTGACCATCATCCTTTAGAACCTGCTGAGATTTGCCAGTTCCAAGAAGAGACTCTGACACCACCTATCCTGTCACTTGTAGTCATTATAAGGGAAGTCATTGTAAGTGGGCTTTGTTTACAGAAAGAAGCTGTTCTGTCTCTCTTCTTAGCTTGAACTCCCAAGAAGATTGTGATGACTGCAAGAAGGGAATTGGCATTTTGTTTCCTAATATCCACTCACATCTGCCTGTGAATTCTCAAATCATTTGGTTACATAGACACAAGTAACCAAGAGAACTTGTAAAACTACTTGTGACATTAGCTACTTTTCTCTGCTCTTTTCGCATAGATGCTTATCATGTAAAATGGTTTTGTTGACTCATGTGCCCAAAGATTCTGAATAGTTTTGTGAGGCATAGTTTTTAGAGGTTAATGGTGATCTATTTTGGTACTACTCTGATGCTATTTCAGCTATGGTCCCAAGAATATCCAGATTATTTCTTCTCCCCTCTCCACTTAGGTTTCTGTGCAAGGTCCACAATCTAAGAAAAAATAGAATAGACATCCAAGAACAACATCATTAATGATCATGCAAGCTTCTAGTAACCCCATAGTAAAGTAGAACTGAGAAATGCATCTTAGACTCAAGTTCCGAGCTGTGACACTATTTTATTCAGCCCCACTTCTCAACTGGTTCAGGTATGCTCAATGATGGAGGAATCAGTCAGAGTGAAGAGGACAAGAGAAATGAGAGAGGTAAGCAGATAGCCTGGTCCCAGATCTCAGCCTCTAGGGTGATAATTGTAGCTAAGTTAGAATGAAAGTATAAAAAGGTCTTTGAATCAGATATGGAATTAAACTTTTAAATGAATAACTAAATTTAAAAAATGAATCAGACAGTTCTAAATGTTAAAATGGTTAATAAATTATATAGATATCATGATGACAGAATAGTTTCTCAGGAAGAAAATGAAATACAAGGGGGTGGGGGTTTTGTATAGCTTTTTGGAAAGCAAAACAAAACCAATTATTTCATCTTTATAACCCAGTGAACTCTCTAATAAATCAGTCTCATGGAAATGTTATTGTGTTTGTATATCAAGTACACGGTTGTGTTCATACCTGTGCTGTAGTGTGTATTTATATAAGTAAAGAGGTGTGTACAAATTGTTATTAGCTATAAACTCAAGACAGAAAATAGAAAATGTATATTAAAGGAGAAAAGGTATTTTAAACAAGTGAAGGTTAGTATTAAAAGTTCAGCATCAAGGAATATAACTACGTGGAAAATTGGTGCAGTTAATGAAAGTGAAAATCACTCATGTCTGACTCTTTGTGATCCATGGACTATACAATCCATGGAACTCTCCAGGCTAGAATACTGAAGCGGGTAGCCTTTCTCTTCTCCAGGGGATCTTCCCAACCCAGGGATCAAACCCAGGTCTCCCAGATTGTAGGCAGATTCTTTACCAGCTAAGCCATAAAGGAAGCCAAAGAATATTGAAGTGGGTAGCCTATCCCTTCTCAGGCGAATCTTCCTGATTCAGGAATCCAGCCGGGGTCTCCTGCATTATAGCAGATTCTTTACCAACTGACCTGTCAGGGAAGCCCAGTTAATAGGATATCAGTATTACACTGATACAATTCAGGAATTTTACTCATGGAGTAAGAATTATTCTTATGGAACTTATATTCTGTTTATTTAATACTTGTACATGCTAAGTTGCTTTGGTTGTGTCCGACTCTCTGCAACCCCATGGACTGTAGCTCGCCAGGCTCCTCTGTCCATGGGATTCTCTAGGTAGGAAGACTAGAGTGGGTTGCCATGCCTTTCTCCAGGAGATCTTCCCAACCCAAGGATCGAACCTGGGTCTCTTACATCTCCTGCACTGACAGGTAGGTTCTTTATTACTAGCAACACCTGGGAAGCCCTTATTAATGCTTGCTGGGAATCAATTAAATATATTACTTTGAGTTTTCTAGAAGTCAGTGCAAAGCAAAAGCATATTTTAATATGTAATTCAAGGCAACATAATGTAGAAGTTAATTAGTTGCTTAAAATATAGACATCACTTATACTAAGACCAGAAAGAGATGTCACCTGAATGTCTCAAAAGAACACTATGTACTACAAAAACAATATCCTCAATATCTTCACTGAAGAGCCGATGATGAGTTTCCTAAGGTGCTATAAAAAAATGAAAACATGGATGAGATAGAGTAGCAATAACAATTTTTATTACAAAAATAAGTGTATCACCTAAAAAAAAAATATATATATATACTATTTTTCAGAAGGATTTTTCTTGTGGCTTCAAATTTTATGTTTGAATGTCAGGGTTATCTGAGATTATTGAAACCACAAGTAAATTTGACATTTTCATGTAGTTTCCTCTGTTGAAGAGGAGCAATGTGTGCTGTTTATATTATGTATAATCTAAATTGGGAAGAAATGAAGCTCAATTGGCTTTTATTGAGTTAAATACCCACTTGTTATTTCTAGTTTTTAAAGCTCAACACATTAGAACTGAAAATATGTGTTTTGATAGTCATTGATCACTGCAAAAAGAGTTTGGAGTGAGTCTGTGTGTGCGCGTGTATGCTTTGATCTTTAATAAATATTTGTTGAGTAAATGAGAGGATGGTTGAGTATACTGCTTTTAGTCATTCAATGGACTAACTCCTGAACTTTCTGGTATTATGCCTTATTATATCTTAGACAGAATCTGAGCGCTTTCTGTTAAAATAAAGACACTGAGCAATATTATTAGAGTGGTCTATAACATGGCTTGTAAAATGACAGGATTTTTAATAACTTGAATAAGGGAATGGATATATGAGTGCACAGTAACTCTTTTATTTTTAAACTTCAAAGTGAAATCAATAATTACAATAAGGACCTGACCCAAAATTAAGATCTGAAAATACTCAGTAACCAGTCATTAAGAACAACATACATCTAGAAACTGTTTTCTTTAGCCGGCTGTTTCTATGTTGAAATCTGTAATTGGCAAAAACAAAGCAGAACAAAATTACAGGCACAGGGAAAATAGTAAGCCAACTGAAACTCTTTTGTACCTTAGAGACTTTCGCTCCCTTTTTTGGTTATATATCCTGGAACAGGCTACCAGGACTTAGTAAAATTTCTAATTTGGAAATCCTAAAAAAACAGAATAAACAGACAGAACCGATATTGTACCTTTTACCTTTTTACTTTTTACTCAGTCATTTATGTTCCTTTTCTCCTTTAAAACCAAGGTCAATATTTGCTGCATCTATCAAGTAGTCTCTGATTCTTGACCATGACCCACCGCTGGGTGTCATCTCAGCTCTTATGGGTTTAATGAAACATTGTCATCCATGGTGATGTTACATCACATTGTTCTTATACATTTCTTACCTTCCAAAATTAGGGCTCTTTACCTGTTTTTGAATAGAAAACACCAAAAGTAGTTTTTAAAAGTGATGTATCACTTAAGATTTTTGGAGTTTTAGAATTGTTCTATCAGTTGGTTAACACTAAAATGATTTGATTTTGCAAAGTATGCTCCTGAGGGTTTATTAGAGCAGTGGATCCTGACCAGCAATACTGGGAGCTCCAGAGGTTCCTTGAAGGTTACTGTGTGGGAAACTCGAAAACATAATGTTTTAAAAATTGAATTATATTTGATTTATATTGTTGCTTTACTTTCTGTTGTGCAACGAAGTGTTTCAGTTTATATATATATTATTTTTCATGATCTTTTCCATTATGGGTTATTAGAGGATACCGACGATAGCTCTGTGTGCTATACAGTAGTACATTGCTGTTTATCTATTTTTATGCAGTAGTTTGTGTTTCTAATCACAAACTCCTAATTTATCCTTCCCCCATCGCTTTCCCCTTTGGTAACCATAAGTTTATTCTCTATGTGTCTGTTTCTGTTTTGCAAATAAGTTCATTTGTATCATATTTTAGATTCCACATATAAGTGATATCATGTGATATTTGTCTTTTGCTGTCTGATTTAACTTCACTTAGTATGATAGTTTCTAGGTCCATCTATATTTGTTGCAAATGACATTATTTCCTTCTTTTTTATGATTCAGTAGTATTCCATTGTGTGCTTTGTGTGAATGTGTGTGTAAAAAAAAATATATATATACATATATATATAACATCTCCTTTATCCACTCATCTATCAATGGACATTTAGGTTGCTTCCATGTCTTGGAAATAGTATTGTAAATATTATTATATAGCTATTGTAAATAGTGCTTCTATGAACATTGGATGCATGTGTCTTTTCCAATTAGAATTTTCTCTAGATATATGCCTAGAAGTGGAATTTCTGGATCATATGGAAACTCTATTTTTAGTTTTTTTAAGGAACCTCCATAGTGTTTTCCATAGTGGCTGCATTAATTTACATTCCCACCAACAGTGTAGGAGGGTTTCCATTTCTACACACCCTTTCCAGCATTTATTATTTGTAGACATTTTAATGATGGTCATTCTGACTGGTGTGAGGTGATATCTCATTGTAGTTTTGATTTACAGAAAATATAATATTTTTTTTAAAAGTCTAATGGATGTTTAGTTAGACTAAGTCGTCTTACCTTAGATAAACAAAATTGGATTTTCTCGGTTTTGCCTAGATTATATCAGTTCAATAGCAACATTTTGCATTGTTGTAAATAAAGCATTGTAATTCTTTGTATCTGTGATGGGAATACAGAAGGATCGGTTACCATTTGGATAGACTCTCTGCAGGTCTTTGTTAAAGGCAGCATATACTGTAAGCTTAGATAGTTTATATATGATAATTTATATTAAAAGCATACTTTGCCCCAGTTATTACTTTCTGTAAATTTAACCATAGGAAAAGCAATATAATGTTAAACTTTTATCTAATAACAGTAATCACATATTGAATGTGTTGGTGACAGGCAGTCTTGGGCACTGTTCATTCACAATCTCAATCTTCAAAATGATTCCATGCTGTTATTATTTGTATTTTAATATTAAATAAATAGAGGCTGATGAGGCATTAGTAACTTACTAAAGGTCATCTAGATATCTAGTAAGTAGGCAGAAAATCTAGGATTCAGAAACAGATTTGCCCGAATCCAGAATGCATACTCATTCACATGGTCTACAATGCCTTTCAATGAAAAATGGAGATACAAACTATTTTCTTGGGCTCCAGTATCACTGTGGATGGGGACTGTAGCCATGAAATTGAAAGACACATGCTCCTTGGAAGAAAAACTATGAGAAACCTAGACAACGTATTAAAAAGCAGAGACATCATTTTGCCGACAAAGGTCTGTATAATCAAAGCTATGGTTTTTCCAGTAGTCATGTGTGATTGTGAGAGTTGGACCATAAAGAAGGCTGAGTGCCAAAGCACAGATGCTTTCGGACTGTGGTGCTGGAAAGACTCTTGAGAGTCCCTTGGATACCTAGGAGATCAAACCAGTCAATCCTAAAGGAAGTCAATCATGAATATTTATTGGAAGGACTGATACTGAAGCTGAAGCTCAAATACTTTGGCCACCTGATGCAACGAGCTGGATCACTGAAAAAGACCCTGATGCTGGGGAAGACTGAAGGGAGGAGGAGAAGCAGGTGACAGAGGATGAGATGTTAATGACATCATCAACTCAATGGACATGAGTTTGAGCAAACTCTGGGAGATAGTGAAGGACAGGGAAGCCTGGTGTGCTGTGCTGCAGTCCATGGGGTCACAAAGAGTCCGACATGACTGAGCGACTGAACTGAACTGAACTGAACTGACACTTGCATGTGGCTTTCTATATCCCTGTTTACACAATACTTTCTAATACTCCAGTTTTCCAAAGAAACTCCCCTGCTTTTGTTTTCAGGCTTTTTACATGTCTATTGTTACCCTCAACTGTAATCTCCAGCTTGAGATGGCAGTGGGTTGTTCATTTGCCTTACAACGTTTTCAAGGAATTCTCTCTGCATAACAGCTCTTCTATCTGAGAGTTTTGAATTAGGTGACGCAAAGGCAAGTATCCTGAATCACTGCCTCAGGTAGCACTCAGATATGTCAAAATGGACAAGCCCAATTCTTTGAGAACAAGGACCCCTTTTCTCTTTCACAAACTAGGGGCCAGTATCCCACGGTAGGAATGTAGGCTGCTATCTTCAATATCACTCCAGGCTGGGAGGGGATAGGACAAGAGCAAGTATAAATGCTGAAAAACTTTCCTAGAATTCTAAAGTTGCCTTTTCCCCTCCTTAATTTAGTATTCACTTGATTGTTATAAACCTCTGATTCTTTTTCAGAGTTCTGACAAAATTGATTTTGACAGTTTTCGCATTACTTATGGTATTTCTGTGGTGGGGCCCTTGGAAATTGACTATTCCACCATTTCTGTTGACATTGCCTCTACAAATGGGTTTATATTTTAAATATTAAAAAAATCAAAGAACACTATTTCATGGTTTGTGAAATTTACATAAAATTAAATTTCAGTGTGCACAGATGTATATTATTAGGTTGGTTCAAAAGTAATTGTGGTTTTGGACCATGAATTTTAAATCATTATAACTAGGCTCAAACATATCTTTCTAAATCAAAATAGGAACCAGTACAATCAACACATTTTTGCCAATGAGGAATAAATTTGTTTATTCCTGTAGATTTGATGAACTCTCAAAAGCATTTTCTGCCTCTTACTGCTTGTGGAAGTATTTTCCCTGCAAAATGTTGCTTAAAGAAGTGATAATCAGCTGGTGAGAGGTTGGGCAAATAGGGTAGATGGGATAAAACTTTATAGGCCAATTTGCTCCACTTTTGAAGCATTGGTTGTGCAACATGTGGTTGGGCATTGTCATAGAGAATTGGTCCCTTTCTGTTGACCAATGCCTGTTACAGGCATTGCAGTTTTCAGTGCATCTCATTGATTTGCTGAGCATACGTCTCAGATGTAATGTCTTCACTGGGACTCAGAAAGCTGTAGTGGATCAGATTGGCAGCAGACCATCAAACAGTGATCATGACCTTTTTTGGTGCAAGTTTGGCTTTGGGAAGTGTTTTGGAGCTTCTTCTCGGTCTAACCACTGAGCTGGTCATTGCCAGTTGTGGTATAAAATCCACTTTTCATCATATATCACAATGCAATCAAGAAATGGTCTGTTGCTCTTGCATAGGATAACAGAAGACAACACTTCAAAATGATGATTTTTTTTTTTTTTTTTTGATTTGTGGTCAGTTCATTTTTCGCCTTTCCAATTTGCTTCAAAAGCCAAACAACTATAAAGTGGTTGATGTTGAGTTCTTAGGCAACTTCTCCTGCAGTTGTAAGAGGATCAGCTTTGATGATCCTCTCAATTGGTTGTTGTCAACCTTCAGTGGCCAGCCATTGTGCTCCTCATCTTCAAGACTCATGTCTCCTCTGCAAAACTTCTTGAACCACTATTACACTGTATGTTTGTTAGTAGTTCCTGGACCAAATGTTTGTTGATGTTGCAAGTTATCTCTGCTGCTTTATGACCCATTTAGAACTTGAATAAAAAATTGCTCAAATAAATTTGCTTTTTGTCTAACATCATTTTCATAGTTTAAAATACATATA
Organism: Bos indicus; assembly: GCF_029378745.1. NCBI lineage: Eukaryota > Metazoa > Chordata > Mammalia > Artiodactyla > Bovidae > Bos > Bos indicus. The sequence goes on from NC_091768.1 coordinate 83,418,232, forward strand.
AAATACACAACAAGTAATAAATCATTAGCAAAAAATCATAAAGTGAGAAGTGCACATTAAAATTATGTATAACATAACCACATTTATTTAAAAATTATTTCAATATCAAACAGCAAAGTTCAGCAATGCAAAACTGCAATTACTTTTGCACCAACCTATTAGAATACATGCACAATCATTCTTTCACCTATTGTCTATGTCTCCTTACACCCTGCAGCTGAGTAGTTGTGGAGAGAGAGTTTGTTATTCAGCCTAAATTATTTATAATCTGGTCCTTTACAGGGAAACTTTTTTCAACCCCTGTTTTAAAATCTCTCAGCCTCCAGTTTTCTCTTTCAACCTCCAAATTGTTATAAAAATCTCATCTGGGGAACACGTGTACACACGTGGCAGATGCATGTTGATGTATGGCAAAACCAACATAATATCGTAAAGTAAAAAAAAAAAAAAAAGAAAAGAAAAAGAAAAAAAATCTCATCAAGAATTGGGTTTTTTTTTGAGATTTTCTTACTTTGGTTTACATGGTGCTTCTCAACTGACCTGTTTACCCCTTCAGTCTCACCTACTGTCCCTTCTCCAGGTTCCTCCTAATTGTTTTACACTTCTTACTTCTTACCTTAAGTTGCATTATTTCATAATGTCTGTGCGTCGGCATATGCCATCATTTCTCAGATTTTTCACTTTTCTTATTTGTGCTATCTCAACAGTCTTTGAAATGGGTTGACTAGCCCCCTAAAAGACATGTTTGTCTGCAACCCTTGAAGGTAGTCTTATTTGAAAAGAGGTCATTGTAGATGTAATTAAGGTAAGAATCTTGGTATAAGATCATCTTGAATTATAGTAAATGCTAAATCCAATGACAAGTTTTCTTATAAGAAAGAGAAGGGGAAAGGAATACAGAGGAGAAGATGATGTGAAGACAGAGACAGAGATTGTAATGATGCATCTACAAGCCACTATCCATTGGAAACTGGAAGTGAGGCAGGGGATGGATTCTGCCTTACAAATTCAAGAAGGAATTAAACCTGCCAACAATTTGATTTCAGACTTCTGGCCTCCAGGACTTTGAGAAAATAAATTTCTGTTGTTTTTAGTCAGCATATTTGAGGTAATTTATTATAGCAGCCCTCACCTTCTGAAGACCCAGATCAAATGTTACTTTATGAAGGCTTACCTGATTCTCCTAGACTAGAAAAAATTATTTACTCACTCTTCTTTTGTATTTTGGCATTCACAACACTATACTTCAATTTATATATTTAAATATTTGTCTTTCCTAACAGCCATGACCTTGCTCACTGTAAGAACTTGTACATTTGTCCTTCACACTTAGCATGTTATTTGGCGTACAGTAGTACTCAATGTCAGAGAAAGCGATGGCACCCCACTCCAGTACTCTTGCCTGGAAAATTCCATGGACAGAGGAGCCTGGTGGGCTGCAGTCCATGGAGTCTCGAAGAGTCAGACGTGACTGAGCAACTTCCCTTTCACTTTTCACTTTCATGCATTGCAGAAGGAAATGGCAACCCACTCCAGTGTTCTTGCCTGGAGAATCCCAGGGAAGGGGGAGCCTGGTGGGCTGCCGTCTATGGGGTCGCACAGAGTCGGACACGACTGAAGTGACTTAGCAGCAGCAGCAGCAGTACTCAGTGTGGAATGAATGAATCATAGTAGAATATCAAGTGACATATTAAGCATTGCTTGGAGTCAGGTTGTTAATATTCTACATTTGGTTCTCCCGCTTAAAAACTCAGTCAGATGCCACTTTGGTCCTCAGCTTGCGCATTGACGTACTTTGAGAATAGGACTAAAGCTTTCCTAGCTCTAATTTTAAGGTGTGTTGTTTCTTTGAGGTGATTTCTTTCATGTCATTCTGTTTTTGTGATTAAATTTGGAGAATAATATCTTTTAGATTCTCAAAAAAATTGCTATACTACTAACTTCTTAAAAGGACTTTAAAGACTTACCTCCTTTTATCTGTGAAGCAAAACTGTAAATAATCTATTAGGGATATATGAAAGAATTTCTGTTGATACTTCCATGGTATGTAAAATTTTAGCTTTAAGAGGTGAAATTTTTATGTTTAAATAATGAATCTAAATTAGGAACTTAAGTTTTTCCAGAAAATATTTTACAATAACAGTTACTGATCATTTGAGGTATCATAGGCACTTTAAAAATAGATGCATATAAAATACATGAAATTTATTATATAACAGATAAACTTAACTCTAATATGCATGACTGACTTATTATTTATAATCAGCTCTGAAATTATTTTCGTATTATATATATCTCAGATTATGTACTCCCCCTCCTCCACCCCACATTGTCTGTTTTCAATATTTCTGTTGTGGTAAAATGCTCATATATCAATCACTTGATGATAAATGCACTGTGTATCCACATGTTAGGAAAGCAACTTAGAAGCCAACAAAACATGTTATTTGTACATTATTTGCACCAATGAAGATCCAAATATATATAGGCCCTTCTTCAAACTGCTATTAAAACTTTGACTCATCAAATCACTTGCAAGGTAATTATCTCCACAGAGAGATAAGAAAATAGAATTGTCAGCATAGTTACAGAATCAAGGCTAAAAGTGATGTTACTCTCCAAACTTGAGTCAGAAGTTGAGAACCAAGCTTCACAATGAAACCAAGTGGTTCTGTAAAAAGATTTAGGAATCCCTATAAAAACTCCTTAATTTGGGAGGCACTTGAAAGCACTTTATCTGGTCAAGCTGGAAGGAAACCTAGACATCCTTTGCATTTCAGATTTAAGTGTGTTTTTATTTTTTAATCCTATGTTTTCAGAATTATCTCTTGGAAATTCCTTGGTGGTAGTTATTAAGACTGAGCTTTCACTGATGAAGGCATGGGTTTAGTTCCTGGTCAGGGAACTAAGATCTTTCAAGCTTCACACGGCATGACCAGAACTAAAAATTTAAAAAAAATTAAATTAGAAAATTATCCCTTTCATTACTTTTTAATACAACACATTTTTATTGAGAATCTATTATGTGCATGGAATTGTACCATGGGTTACAAGAATATAATTTGACCTGATTCTTAAACTCAAGAATCATGTAGTCTTTCCTCTTTATCAGGTATAAGTGAAAAACAAGGATATTTTTTTGGTGTAAATATATGTAACACAGTTCATTAGAAATCAGAAATGGCAGCAGTTAATGTAGATCAGTGTTTTCTGAAGGTCTCAAAACAGGAGATGAGACTGGAGCTGGGCCCTCAAGGATAGATGAGATTAGCATGGCAGGAAGAAGACAAGACTGAGGTAAAAAGGTAGTTAAATAAGAGTACCATTTATGAGGACAGTGGATAAATGCAATGATAAGTGAATAATAATTGAGAGATGTGAGTCACTCTGGAGATATCTGCATTTAGTCATCTGAGAAATACAGTGTTATGTCCTTTAAATTCTCATGGAAGATTGAATTCTACTAATTGAAAGAACTTTATGGTTCTTTGAAGTAGAAAATATCCTCTGTTAAATCCAGTCCCCAGTTTTGTAAAATGTTGGGAACAGATTATTAGGCTTACATACGATTTTCAAGTGTGATACATACCTCATGAGTCTCCCTACACAGGACTCGAGATAGTTCATATTGAATTGGGACTACCAATTCCATTTTTTGAAGTTGCAATATGCACACGTGCTAAGTCGCTTCTGTTGTGCCCAGCTCTGTGTGGCCCTGTGGAGTTTAGCCTGCCAGGCTCCTCTGTCCTTTGGATTCTCCAGGCAAGAATATTGGAGTGGGTTACCATTTCCTCCTCCAGGGGATCTTCCTGACCTAAGGATTGAACTAGCTTCTGCATTGACAGGCAGGTTCTTAACCACTAGCCCCACTTGGGAAATCCTATTAATAATTAACTACTCAACCACTTCAGTCTGTCTTAAGCTCTCAAAACTTGACAAAAATTGCTCTTGCTGGAGCCATCCATTTCCTCCATACTGCTAAAACCCAGGGATACTGCTATGTCTAACCTTAATTTATGTTTCAGTGATATTCCACACAACTTATCCATTTCTCCTTCTTGAGGTATTCTTTTTTTTCTTAGCTTCTTCAACATATATCCTTTCAGGATGTCTTATACTTTTCTGGATGCCCTTTCCCTTAAACAGGCTCTCGCCCTTCAACCCACTTAGAGTTTCTTAGAACTTCTGACAGAGAGTGACAGTGAAAATCACTCAGTCATGTCTGATTCTTTGCAACCCCATGGACCGTAGCCTGCTAGGCTCCTTTGTCCATTCTCCAGGACAGAATACTGGAGTGGGTAAGCCATTCCCTTTTCCAGGGATCTTCCCAACCCAGGGATCGAACCCAGGTCTCCCTCATTGCAGACAGATTCTTTACCATCTGAGCCACCAGGGAAACTTGTACCTGGGCTCTTTATTGCTACGATTGTTATCATCACTATCACCATTGATAACTGTCATTAATATTACGATATAATTAGCTTTTGTAACTCTTACAACTTTTTTTTAGAACACTGTGTGTCTATACAAAAAAACTTGAAAAATCAAGACTATAATTTCCTAAGTGTTCAAGGAATTGAGAAATCTACAGACATATTTCTTGTAGGGTAGGAAAAATGAAGTTTAAATAGGAAAAAGTATTAATTGCAACACATACAGAAAACTTCTAAGAAATTCTTATATTTTAGTCTTTAAGAACTTGGCAATAATAAGCTTATTTCAAAGTTCCAATCTGGCCTGATAGATGGCCAACCAAAGTAGATACGGTTTGCTAGGATCAGATACTAGAATCAATAAAATTGTTTCCAACAATGTTATTTATACAGCATAATGTATTGATTGTTAAGTACTTCTGAGGTAAATTGGATTGACTGGTTTGACCATGAAGTGAAGTAAAAGTCGCTCAGTCATGTCTGACTCTTTGTGACCCCATGGACTACACAGTCCATGGAATTCTCCAAGCCAGAATACTGGAATGAGTAGCCTTTCCCTTCTCCAGGGGATCTTCCCAATGCAGGGATCCAACCCAGGTCTCCCACCTTGTAGGCGGATTCTTTACCAGCTGAGCCAAGGGAAGCCCAAGAATACTGGAATGGGTAGACTATCCCTTCTCCAGCAGATCTTCCCGACCCAGGAATTGAACCAGGGTCTCCCACATTGCAGGCAAATTCCTTACCAACTGAGCTATGGTATATTGTTATAGATTCAATATATCTGAAAAGCTTAATGAATCTTATTCAAGTATGGAAAATAGCTTTATTAATAAGCCTACAAAACAGTTCTTTACATGAAAATGTTGAACTATAGTGAATATACATACCCAAGGAATAGACCCTTAAATGTTATCTTCTCTGCTGCTGCTGCTGCTGCTAAGTCACTTCAGTCATGTCCGACTCTTCGACCCCGTAGACGGCAGCCCACCAGGCTTCCCCGTCCCTGGGATTCTCCAGGCAAGAACACTGGAGTGGGTTGCCATTTCCTTTTCTAGCACCTTATAATAATAATTATAATGCTAATAATAAATACCCACCACTTACCCTGATGCTGGGAAAGATTGAAGGCAGGAGGAGAAGGGGACGACAGAGGACGAGATGGTTGGATGGCATCACCGACTCAATGGACATGAATTTGAGTAAGCTCCAGGAGATGGTGAAGGATAGGGAAGCCTGGTGTACTGTAGTCCATGGGGTCGCAAAGAGTCGGAAACAACTGAGTAATTGAACGACAACCATTTATATTGAAAATTATTAGTCAGTATACTCAGCATTTTCATTTAATTTTCGAAACAACTCCACCAGTATAAGTATGATTATCCTGTTTTCTTAAAGAGGAAACTGGAATTTGAAGATGCTGCCACTTTCTCATGGTCCTACAATTAATAAAGTATGGAGATGGGGTTCAAATATAGGTCTGATTTTGCTGAACACCTTTCTAATTTATCAACTATGTTGCTTCCCTTCCTTTTACATATAGAAGTAGGATATGACTATATATGTGTATATATATATATATATATATATAATTTCTTCTAGGTAATCTACTTTTATGGTTAAATTTTACACTAGGGGATCATTTGCTTGTTTTTTTCCTTCTGAATTTATACCTGTAATTTGACCTTAATTTTGTGTTTAGTAAATGTTCTGTAATTCTAAATCTCAAACAGTAATTATCATTGGTGTGCAGAAATCTGTGTGTGTATGCAGATATTTTTGCTATACCACAGTTACTGGTAAATAAATGTAAAGGCTTTCAGACACTTGAAAAAGTTATAAGACTAATTTTCTGTTTCCTCACTCCAGTTTTTCCACAGTCTGATGTCATTCCTTCTCATAAAACTGCTTTATAAATATCACCACTAAGCTACTTTTTGATAAATTCAGTAAACTATATTTGGTCCTTTGCTGTCTCCAGTTCTTAGGACTCTTGGCTACTTTCTTCTTTCTCACTGGTTCTCTGGCCTTAAAGTTTCTTGTATTTCATCTGTTTCTGCTGCTCCTTCTTCATCAACTTTGTAGACTCCAATTTCTCTACTTTCACTATAACTAGTATTATTTTTCTTACTCTGAGTATTCTGTGGGTCACTTGATCAAGTTCTGTTGTGTATTATAACCTTTTCATCAAAATATGGAACATTTCTATCACTTTAGGAAATTCTTTTTTCTTCCTTTCTAGTTAATCCCACATCCCTCATGCAAATGTAATTACTATTTTGATTTCTATTTGTAGACAAGTGTGACTATACTTAAACTTTATATAAATGGAATTAAACAGTATGTACTCTGGTGTCTTTCTTAAAATAATGTTTTTTATTTCATTCATGTTGCTTCATGTAATGTGTTTTTTAAAAATTGTGGAGTAGTATTTTATTGTATGGAAATATTACAATTTTTAAGCTCACTCTCTTGTTGATATGCATTTGAATTGTTTCCAGTTGTCTATTATAAATAAAACTACTAAGAGCATTCCTATAAAAGTCTTTTTATAAACATATATTTTTATTTCTTTTGGGTAAATAGCTAGAAGTGAAATTGCTTGTCCATAGAACAGGTGTATGCCTAAATTTATAAGAAATCATCAACATTTAGCCATATTTTCTGCATCATTTAACACTGTCTTCAGCTGTTCATGACATTTCTGTTTGAGTCATATTCTTATCACTGTTTGGGGTTTTGCTTCTCATAAACTTTATCATTTTTACTGTCTGGAGTGTGAGGTGGTATCTTATGAGGTTAAAATTTATATTTCTCAGATGACTTAGTCATGTTTAGCAACTTTTCACGTATGTGTGTGTGTGTGTTAGTTGCTCAGTCATGTCTGACTCTTTGCAACCCCATGGACTGTAACCTGCCAGGCTCCTCTGTCCATGGAATTCTCCAGGCAAGAATACTGGAATGGGTTGCCATGCCCTCCTGGAGATCTTCTCGATCCAGGAATCAAACCTGGGTCTCCGGCATTGCAAGCAGATTCTTTACCATCTGAGCCACCAGGGAAGCTCCTTTTCATGTACCTGCTGCTGCTGCTACTGCTGCTAAGTCGCTTCAGTCGTGTCTGACTCTGTGCGACCACATAGACAGCAGCTCACCAGGCTCCCCCGTCCCTAGGATTCTCCAGGCAAGAACACTGGAGTGGGTTGCCATTTCTTTCTCCAATGCATGAAAGTGAAATGTGAAAGTGAAGTCGCTCAGTCGTGTCCGACTCTTAGCGACCCCATGGGCTGCAGCCCACCAGGCTCCTCCGTCCATGGGATTTTCCAAGCAAGAGTACTGGAGTGGGGTGCCATTGCCTTCTCTGTTTCATGTACCTACTGATTACTTATATATCTTTTTTGTGTGTGAAGTGGTATTCGACTCAGTAAACTTTGATTCCTTAAATTTGTCATTATATTAGATATTAAACATTTTATTTGTTTTCCATCTTACTATAATAATTTAATACATTAACATATATTCATTACAGAAATTTTAAGAACGAATATAGAAAAAATAAAATTACTTATTCTGCTAGCTTCTATAGCTAATAACTTAATATTTGATATAATTTCCTTCCTTTTTTAGTGTATATGTGATTTGCATGCTATTTAAAAATAAAATACATCAAAGAGTATATGCAGCTTATATACTATTATATACTATTAAAAGCTGCATGTAACTTTAATAGCTATTTCTTAAATAGCCACTGAAATAAATGTATATACAAATATGATTAAAATAATGATAATCTTAAAAATAGACTCATGTTTTTGTTTTTTTTTTCTTCTTCCAGTTTTATTGAGATATAATCAGCATAAAACACTATATAAGCTTAAGAAGTATGGCATTATGATTATTATACATCATAAAATGATATCATAAGTTTAATGAACATCCATCATCTCATAGATACAAAATTAAAGAAATAGAACAAATGTTTTTGTTGTAATGAGAATTCTTGTATTCACTCTTAATAACGTTTGTATATAGCATACAGCAACATTATTTATAATTATGTTATTGTACATTATATTACTACTATCATTTATCTTCATGTTTTTGAGATTTGAAAAAAATCTGTACTTTAGTTAATAACATTGTATACCATGTTAATTTCCTGTTTTGTTTACAATACAGTATTTCTTTGTATTCTCAGAATTGCATTAGAAGTTTCAAGTCTTATTAAAAAATTTTTTTTAATCACTATGATAATAAACTTTCTAGACTTTTAGCAGTAATCAGATCAGATCAGATCAGATCAGTCGCTCAGTCGTGTCCGACTCTGTGACCCCATGAATCGCAGCACGCCAGGCCTCCCTGTCCATCACCAACTCCCGGAGTTCACTCAGACTCACGTCCATCGAGTCAGTGGTGCCATCCAGCCATCTCATCCTCTGTCGTCCCCTTCTCCTCTTGCCCCCAATCCCTCCCAGCATCAGAGTCTTTTCCAATGAGTCAACTCTTCGCATGAGGTGGCCAAAGTACTGGAGTATTAGCAATAATACTAGATGCCAAAATACATGGAACTATATTAAAATTTTGAGTGAATATAAGTAATGTAGCATTCTATTCATATAAGTCAAACAAGTGGGATTAAAATGTCATAAATTTTTTAGCTAGGCAAAAATTCATATGTTTTCAAATATATATATATTATATATTATAGTATATATTATATACAATAAATACAATAAATATATGTATATTTATACAATAAATATACACATATATAATATATATATGTGTATATTTATTATATATATAATCAAAAACTTCTCTGCTATTGGTAATGACTTGAGAAAGAACTTCAAAAAAAGAAATGGAGATATTGGAAAACATAAAATGAAATGGGAGAACTGAATATGAAATAGAAAAAGTGAAAGAAACTAGATAAAATTAAGAGATAATCATATAGTCTAGTTAATTTTTAAACATGACTGCCTACTGGAAACACATTTGGAGCTTTGGAGAAAAAAAGCAATACCTGGTCAATTGTATTTTTCAAAAAATTCCAAGGTCATTCTTATATGCATCTGAACTTTGAAAAGTGATTACAGGTTTTCCTATTAAATTAGTGATATAAAATTCTGTTATTTCTTATTGACTAGTCATGATACAATTATTTTATTAAGCAAAAATCACAATGGTAGAAGATGTTGATGTTTATCAGTTGTCACAATCAATAGCCAGACAAAAATAAAAAATCATTACAGTTGCAAACCATGATGGAAACCTGACTAATCTACAAATTAAAATAGTTAAATACAATTTGGGTGGTTAAGTAGAATGAAGTGGTAAAGTGAAAGCACATACATGCACATATTTTCATCTGCTCAGCTAGTCTATGTCTTTTGGTTTGTGCATTTAATCCATTTACATTTAAGGTAATTGTCAATATGTATAATCCTATTACCATTTTCTTAATTATTTTGAGTTTATTTTGTGTTGGTCTTTTCCTTCTATGTGTTTCCTGCTCAGAGGAGTTCCATTAGCATTTATTGTAAAGCTGTTTGGTGGTGCTGAATTCTCTTAACTTTTGCTTGTTTGGCAAGCTTTTGATTTCTCCATCAAATGTGAAGGAGGATCTTGCTGGGTAGAATACTTCTGGTTTTGGTTCTTTTCTTTCACCACTTTAAATATATCATGCCATTCTCTTCTGGTCTGTAGAGTTTCTGTTGAGAAGTCAGCTGATAACCTTATGGGAGTTCCTTTGTATGTTGTCATTTTTCCCTTGTTGCTTTTAATATTTTATATTTGTCTTTAATTTTTGTCAATTTAATTATTATGTGTCTCCATGTGTTCACCCTTGGGTTTATTCTGCCTGGGACTTTGTATGCTTCTTGGATTTGAATATTTCCTTTCACGTGTTAGGGAAGTTTTCAGCCATTATCTCTTCAAATATTTTCTCAAATCTTTTCTCTCTCTCGTCTCATTCTGCGACCACTATAGTACAAGTGTTGGTGAATTTAATGTTGTCCCAGAGATCTCTTAGGCTGTCTTCATTTTTTTTTCATTATTTTTTTCTATATTCTGTTCTGTGGCAGTGATTCTATCATTTTGTCCAAAATAGCAGTTACCTGCAATTGATTCCTTCTAGTGTATCTCTATTTGTATTTTTAGTTCTTCAGGTCCTTTGGTAAACATTTCTTGCATCTTTTCCATTGTTTTCCTGAGATATTGGATCATCTTCACTATCATTATTCTGAATTTTTTTTTTGGAAGGTTGCGTGTTTCCACTTCAGCAGAGACATTACTTTGCCAACAAAGGTTCGTCTAGTCAAGGCTATGGTTTTTCCTGTGGTCATGTATGGATGTGAGAGTTGGACTGTGAAGAAGGCTGAACGCCGAAGAATTGATGCTTTTGAACTGTGGTGTTGGAGAAGACTCTTGAGAATCCCTTGGACTGCAAGGAGATCCAACCAGTCCATTCTGAAGGAGATCAGCCCCGGGATTTCTTTGGAAGGAATGATGCTGAAGCTGAAACTCCAGTACTTTGGCCACCTCATGCAAAGAGTTGACTCATTGGAAAAGACTCTGATGCTGGGAGGGATTGGGGGCAGGAGGAGAAGGGGACGACAGAGGATGAGATGGCTAGATGGCATCACTGACTCGATGGACGTGAGTTTGAGTGAACTCCAGGTGTTGGTGATGGACAGGGAGGCCTGGCGTGCTGCGATTCATGGGATCGCAAAGAGTCGGACATGACTGAGCGACTGATCTGATCTGATCTGATCTTTTCCCTTCATCTGAGACATAACTTTCTGCTTTTTCATTCTGATTCAGTCAGTTCAGTTCAGTACAGTTGCTCAGTCAACCCCATGGACTGTAGCACACCAGGCCTCCCTGGCCATCACCAACTCCTGGAGTTTACCCAAACTCATGTCCTTTGAGTCGGTGATGCCATCCAACCATCTCATCCTCTGTCGTCCCCTTCTCCTCCTGCCTTCGATCTTTCCCAGCATCAGGGGCTTTTCCAATGAGCCAGCTCTTTGCATCAGGTGGCCAAGTTATTGGAGTTTCAGCTTCAACATCAGTCCTTTCAATGAATATTCAGGACTGATTTCTTTAGGATGGACTGGTAGGATCTCCTTGCAGTCCAAGGGACTCTCAAGAGTCTTCTCCAACACCACAGTTCAAAGCATCAATTTTCTGGCATTCAGCTTTCTTTATAGTCCAACTCTCACATCCATACATGACTACTGGAAAACCATAGCCTTGATGAGACAGAACTTTGTTGATAAAGTAATGTCTCTGCTTTGTAATATGCTGTATGGGTTGGTCATAACATTCTTTCCAAGGAGTAAGCATCTTTTAATTTCATGGCTGCAGTCACCATCTGCAGTGATTTTGGAACCCCCCAAAATAAAGTCTGTCACTGTTTCCCCTGTTTCCCCATCTAATTCCCATGAAGTGATGGGACCAGGTGCCATGATCTTAGTTTTCAGAATGCTGAGCTTTAAGTCAGCTTTTTCACTCTCCTCTTTCACTTTCATCAAGAGGCTCTTTAGTTTTTCTTCCCTTTCTGCCATAAGGATGGTGTCATCTGCATATCTAAGGTTATTAATATTTCTTCTGGCAATCTTGATTCCAGCTTGTGCTTCATCCAGGCCAGCATTTCTCATGATGTACTCTGCATATAAGTTAAATAAGCAGGGTGACAATATACAGTCTTGATGTACTCCTTTCCTGATTTGGAACCAGTCTGTTGTTCCATGTCCAGTTCTAACTATTGCTTCCTGACCTGCACACAGGTTTCTCAAGAGGCAGGTCAGGTGGTCTGGTATTCCCATCACTTTCAGAATTTCCCATGGTTTATTGTGATCCACACAATCAAAGGCTTTGGCATAGTCAATAAAGCAGAAATAGATGTTTTTCTGGAACTCTCTTGCTTTTTTGAAAAGTCAGCACTTGTTGGCAATTTGCTCTCTTGTTCCTCTGCCTTTTTTAAAACCAGCTTGAACATCTGGCAGTTCTGATTCACATTTTGTTGAAGCCTGACTTGGAGAATTTTGAGCATTATTTTGCTATCATGTGAGATGAGTGCAATTGTACATAGTTTGAACCTTCTTTGGCATTGCCTTTCTTTGGGATTGGAATGAAAACTGACCTTTTCCAGTCCTGTGGCCACTGCTGAATTTTCCAAATTTGCTGGCATATTGAGTGCAGCACTTTCACAGCATCATCTTTCAGGATTTGAAATAGCTCAACTGGAATTCCATCACCTCCACTAGCTTTGTTCGTAGTGATGCTTCCTAAGGCCCCCTTGACTTCACATTCCAGTATGCTCGAGGTGAGTGATCACACCATCGTGATTATCTTGGTCATGAAGATCTTTTTTAGAGTTCTTTTGTGTATTCTTGCCACTTCTTCTTAATATCTTTTGCTTCTGTTAGGTCCATACCATCTGTCCTTTATTGAGCCCATCTTTGCCTGAAATGTTCCCTTGGTATCTCTAATTTTTGAAGAAATCTCTAGTCTTTCCCATTCTATTGTTTTCCTCTATTTCTTTGCATTGATTGCTGAGGAAGGCTTTCTTATCTCTCCTTGCTATTCTTTAGAACTCTGCATTCAAATGGGTATATCTTTCCTTTTCTCCTTTGCTTTTCACTTCTCTTTTTTTTCACAGCTATTTGTAAGGCCTCCTCAGACAGCCATTTTGCTTTTTTGCATTTCTTTTGCTTGGGGATGGTCTTGATCCCTGTCTCCTGTACAATGTCATGAACCTCCGTCCATAGTCCATCAGGTACTTTGTCCATCAGATCTAGTCCCTTAAATCTATTTCTCACTTCCACTGTATAATCGTTAAGGGATTTGATTTAGGTTATGTCTGAATGGTCTAGTGGTGTCCCCTACTTTCTTCAATTTCAGTCTGAATTTGGCAATAAGGAGTTCATGATCTGAGCCACAGTCAGCTCCCGGTCTTGTTTTTTCTGACTGTATAGAGCTTCTGAATCTTTGGCAGCCAAGAGTATAATCAGTCCGATTTTGGTTTTGACCATCCGGTGATGTCATGTGTAGAGTCTTCTCTTGTGTTGTTGGAAGAGGGTGTTTGCTATGACTAGTGCGTTCTCTTAGCAAAACTCTCTTGGCCTTTGCCCTGCTTCATTCTGTACCCCAAGGCCAAATTTGTGTGTTACTCCAGGTGTTTCTTAACTTCCTACTTTTGCATTCCAGTCCCCTATAATGAAAAGGACATCTTTTTTGGGTGTTAGTTCTAGAAGGTCTTGTAGGTCTTCATAGAACCATTCAACTTCAGCTTCTTCAGCGTTACCAGTCGGGGCATAGACTTGGATTACTGTGATATTGAATGGTTTGCCTTGGAAATGATCAGCGATCATTCTGTAATTTTTGAGATTGCATCCAAGTACTGTATTTCAGACTCTTTTCTTGACTATGATGGCTACTCCATTTCTTCTAAGGGATTCTTTCCCACAGTAGTAGATATAGTGGTTATCTGAGTTAAATTCACCCATTCCAGTCCATTTTAGTTCGCTGATTCCTAGAATGTCAATGTTCACTTTTGCCATTTCCTGTTTGACAACTTCCAATTTGCCTTGCTTCATGGACCTAACATTCCAGGTTCATATGCAACATTGCTCTTTACAGCATTGGACCTTGCTTCCATCACCAGTCTCATCCACAACTGGGTGTTGTTTTTACTTTGACTCTGTCTCTTCATTCTTCTGGAGTTATTTCTCCACTGATCTCCAGTAGCATATTGGGCACCTACCAACCTGGGAAGTTCATATTTCAATGTCCTATCCTTTTGCCTTTTCATACTCTTCATGGGGTTCTCAAGGCATGAATACTCAAGTGGTTTGCCATTCCCTTCTCAAGTGGACCACATTTTGTCAGAACTCTCCACCATGACCCCTCTGTCTTTGGTGGGGTAGCTCATAGTTTCATCGACCACAAGGTTAGGGTCCATGTGATTAGATTGGTTAGTTTTCTGTGATTGTGGTTTTCAGTTTGTCTGCCCTCTGATACAGAAGGATAAGAGGCTTATAGAAGCTTCCTGATGAGAGAGACTGATGGAGGGGGAAACTGGGTCTTGTTGTGATGGGCGGGGCCATATTCAGTAAATCTTTAATCCAATTTTCTGTGTTCTCTCCCTGCTATTTCAGTTCAGTTCAGTCTCTCAGTCATGTCCGACTCTTTGAATCGCAGCACACCAGGCCTCCCTGTCCATTACCAACTCCGGGAGTTCACTCAAACTCACATCCATCGAGTCAGTGATGCCATCCAGCCATCTCATTCTCTGTCGCCCCCTTCTCCTCCTGCCCCCAATCCCTCCCAGCATCAGAGTATTTTCCAATGAGTCAACTCTTCACATGAGGTGGCCAAAGTACTGGAGTTTCAACTTCAGCATCATTCCTTCCAGAGAACACCCAGGGCTGATCTCCTTTAGAATGGACTGGTTGAATCTCCTTGCAGTCCAAGGGATGCTCAAGAGTCTTCTCCAACACCACAGTTCAAAGGCATCAATTCTTTGGTGCTCAGCTTTCTTCACAGTCCAACTCTCACATCCATACATGACCACTGGAAAAACCATAGCCTTGACTAGATGGACCTTTGTTGGCAAAGTAATGTCTCTGCCTTTCAATATGCTATCTAGGTTGGTCATAACTTTCCTTCCAAGGAGTGAGCATCTTTTAATTTCATGGCTGCAGTCACCATCTGCAGTTATTTTGGAGCCCCCCAAAATAAAGTCTGACACTGTTTCCACTGTTTCCCCATCTATTTCCAATGAAGTGATAGGACCAGATGCCATGATCTTCATTTTCTGAATGTTGAGCTTTATGCCAACTTTTTCACTCTCCTCTTTCACATTCATCAAGAGGCTTTTTAGTTCCTCTTCACTTTCTGCCATAAGGGTGATGTCATCTGCACATGTGAGGTTATTGACATTTCTTCTGGCAATCTTGATTCCAGCTTGTGCTTCTTCCAGCCCAGTGTTTCTCATGATGTACTCGGCATATAAGTTAAATAAGTGGGGTGACAATATACTGCCTGGACATGCTCCTTTTCCTATTTGGAAGCAGTCTGTTGTTCCATGTCCAGTTCTAACTGTTGTTTCCTGACCTGCATATAGGTTTCTCAAGAGGCAGGTCAGGTGGTCTGGTATTCCCATCTCTTTCAGAATTTTCCACGGTTTATTATGAAATAAACTGCTATTTACTTGGGGCCAAACTATGGTGGAGGTAATAAAGATAATGGTTAGCTTTCTGGTTAGCTTTCTGTATTGTGGTTTTTGTTCCAGCTGCTGTGAGATTGTGGTTCTTGCTTCTTCTGTCTCCCCTCTGATGGAGGAGAGTAAGAGGCTTGAGTAAGCTTCCTGATGGGAGGGACTGGTGGTGGGAAAAACCAGTTCTTACCCCGGTGGGCAGGGCTGTGCTCAGTAAAACTTTAATCCAATTGTCTGCTGATGGGTGAGGTCTATGGGCTCTATGATAGGGTTCATGATAAACTCCAAGAGGACTTACACCAAGGGGCCCCTTCCAGGAAGGCTGGTGCCAGTGCCTCCATCCCCATGGCAAGCCAGTGTAGACCCACACCTCCACAAGAGACCTTCCAACATTAGCAGATAGGTCTGGTTCAGTCTCTTGTGGCATCACTGCTCCTTCTTCCTGGGTCTTGGTGCACAGATTTTGTTTGTGCCCTCCAAGAATGGAGTCTATTTCCCCCAGTTCTGTGAACGTCTTGTAATCAAATCTTGCTGACCTTCAAAGTCAGATTCCCTGGGTATTCCCAGTCCTTTTGTTGAATCTCCAGGCTGGGAAGGCTGACATGGGACTCAGAACCTTCACAATAGTGGGAGAACTTCTTTGGTAGTATTGGTCTCCAGTTTGTGGGTTGCCCACCTGGTGGGTATGGAATTTGATTTTATTGTGATTACACCCCTCCTACCATCTTGTTGCAGCTTCTGCCTTGTCTTTGGACATGAGGTATCTTTTTTTTTTTTTTTTTGGTGAGTTCCAGTGTCCTGCTGTCAATGGCTATTCAACAGCTAGTTGCAATTTTGGTGCTCTTGCAGGAGATGTGCACATGTCTTTCTGCTCTGCCATTGTGAACCCAAAGCTGGACTCATGTTTTATATCCAAGAGATTGTCGTTTTCTTCTGAAAGCTGATGATTTTTAAGTTTCTCATACATTTTTGGAGTCATTCTTCAGAATTGCCTTTAGATCACCCCCTCAAAGTTTTTTTAGAATCACACCTGTTTTTCAATTCAAAACTTAATCATTTATTGAACAAATACTTAATGAGTTATAGATACCTTTTTTTCAGGTTCTGGAGATTCAGTTGTAAGCAGATACAGTTCTCTTTCTTCAAGGATCTTGATTACCATTATTAAGAATTTTCATGACAATTTTCCACTTCCAGAAATTTGCCTGTATGCAAAGATGATTATTTACTATGATTAATGACTTCAAAAACAATATATTGCTATTTATTAAGAACTTTCATAACTATTCAAAAATATTTTTAGCTTCATTTGAGCTGGGTTAAGTCACTATTTTGAAAGTGACCACAGCAGTTGTGAATGAGACCGGATGAAGTGCAGATTTAAAAAAAAATCAGTAATATTATTTCACATAGAATTGCCAAATAAGCACTATTTTATGATTTCTCATAGAACTGAAAGCTTTCATGGATAAGTTGAATTTGACATAAATTTTGAGGAAGGGCAATACATATAAAAGAAATGAAAAGTGAGTGAATTTTTTTTTTTTTTTTTTTTTTTTGTGGTGTGATAAGCATGAAGGCCTCCTAGGTGGCACTAGGGGTAACGAACCTGCCTGCCAATGCAGGTAGACATAAGAAATACAAGCTCAGTCCCTGGGTGGGCAAGATCCCCTGGAGGAGGGCATGGCAACCCACCCCAGTATTCTTGCCTGGAGAATCCCATGGACATAGGAGTCTGGCAGGCTACAGTCCATAGGGTTTCAAAGAGTCAGATATAGCTGAAGCAACTTAACATGTATGCATTCAAGAAGCATGAACTGAGGCATGGGAAAATGCGAGGCTTGTTTGGTTAGAAAAAGTGTGAGTAGGAAAATGGGATGAAATTTTATCAGTGGCTTTTAACTAAGGGTCAAACCAGAATTATCTACAGAACTTTAAAATGTATCTTATCTTTATTATTCTGATAACCCTTTGGGCATATTTGAGCCAGAGTCTCTTTCTCTGAGGACTTAGGGAAGGGAAAAATTGGGTATGAATAGTCTTCATGTTTGCTTCTGTGAATCTCTTCCCCAGTCAATGGCCTTTCAGTTCAGTTCAGTTCAGTCGCTCAGTTGTGTCCGACTCTTTGTGACCCCATGAATCGCAGCACGCCAGGCCTCCCTCTCCATCACCAACTCCTGGAGTTCACTCAGACTCATGTCCATCGAGTCAGTGATGCCATCCAGCCATCTCATCCTCTGTCATCCCCTTCTCCTCCTGCCCCCAATCCCTCCCAGCATGAGAGTCTTTTCCAATGAGTCAACTCTTCGCACGAGGTGGCCAAAGTACTGGAGTTTCAGCTTTAGCATCATTCCTTCCAAAGAAATCCCAGGGCTGATCTCCTTCAGAATGGACTGGTTGGATCTCCTTGCAATCCAAGGGACTCTCAAGAGTCTTCTCCAACACCTTAGACATTATTATTAAGGATTTTGAATATTGTTCTGTTGGCAACAGGGCCATACTATAATTTTTTGAATCATGTGATTGAAATGATAAGTGCTATGCTTTAGGTAGATCAATATTTTGATGATCTGCTGGATGGACAGCACCATGTAGTTTTTGTTACAGTGAGATGGGAGTACAATATATTGCTGTTAAAACAGGAATAATAATTTAATTTATCGTGTTGGTGAAACTGTAGCAAGAGAAATCCTTTTCCAATAAAAGTTTTTACTGGGTCTGAAAATTTAGATGCTTTTCTCGCTTAATTGTTCAGAGTTGACTGTGAGACTGTGCAAGTAGGTTACTGCCATTATTAGAAGTGTTATAAAAGATGGCTATTTTAAGCAAATAGAACAATCACCTGTAATGTTATGCCCTCAACAGATCAAAGGCCCAAAGGAAAGGAATTCAAATTTATTTTCTTTATTACTTAAGCATTTTATGAGAAGAGTCTCAGTTCAAAACGTAAGGAAAAATGAAGAAAAGTAACACTTAGCTCAGTTCATATAGTCAGTTTTTATAAACCTGTGAATTTGGAATAAAGGTAGTGTCATGAGACAATGCTCCTAATCTGATCACTAAGCTCAGGCAAGAAACAGATTCTTGGTGCCTCAATTTTTTCATCTGTTAAGACTAGCATAATATGCCTATTTTATGTATCTCATGAGATGGTTCCAATATAATCATAATATTAGATAAGGTTTATTTTCCATTCATGTATCTTCTTTTTACATTTATAAAATGTCTAAGTTTTATCTGATATTGATTAACAAATGCAATACAGTAATGAAAATGGTTTCTTTACATTGGGAACAAATTTCAATACTTCATCTGTAATAAAGTTTGTAGTATAAGTGTGTTTCTAAATGATTTAATACTAATTAGGCTGGTTACTTTCATTTGAGAAACAGTAGCAAAATATTCTGTCTACATTATATGAAGAATAAATTAGAAATGTCAGTAAACTGCCTGCCTTTAATCTTAAGAAAAGTCATTAAAGTGACATGATATTTTTAGTATTCAGGGAGAATGCATCTGTTTATTTATTCAACAAATATTTTAACACCTATCATGAACCAGATGTCTGTATTGTTTTAGACACTGGGAATACAGAGGGGAATAAAACAGACAGTAATTGTGGCCCTCATTGTTCTTCCAAAATAATTGTTTGCCTATTCTCATCAACTGTGTTTTAGTACTTTAAAAACAAGTGTTTGGACAATGGTGGCAGAACAGCATGTGGCCAAATGTATTTTTCCCAGTCCATGCACATTGGTCCATTGATGAGTTCTTATTGCTTATGGAAGCTGACGCATTTGGTTCTATCTTTGCACAAATGGTTATAGCTTAAGTTATCAGGTTAATGAAACAATTGAATATATATAATAAATTCAACCTATTTTAGTTCTTTTAAATATTTTGATTACTTTTTTAATCAACTGTGTTCTATAAAGTGTTTTGAATTTCTGAAAGGAAGGGGTTTTATTTTACAACTTTAGTGTTTTGGAACAGAGCATGAGGTAAATGGAGATATGGCAATTTCCCCATTGATTTAAGCAACATAGATAGATAAATAGTATAAATTAGCTGAAAATTCTAACTGGGGCTTAAATTATCTTGCTGAACCCATGAATTAAATATAAGAATATAAGAAATACCTTACTAGATTAAATAAGTTGTCCACAGAGCATGGTATTTTATAAAAAATCATGATAATCGCTCCCACAACACAGATCTACCTTGAACATCTGTTTTACTCCCTTAGTAATATATTACATATCAGTAATCCACAAATAAATTTTCTACAAAGAACTTCTTTGATCCTATTTCTGTTTTCAGTCAGTACTATCTCTTCAGTAATGAATTTATTACCTCTTGTGTATATTTCAGTTTTGTATTCTAATAACTCTACAAACTTTACTTTCCAAAATACCCATTAGCATACACAGTCAAGCTTGGAATATGTGCTGGCTTATCTCTTCCTTTCTTTTGCTTTCTTTCTTTAAGCCTTGTTCTTGCTCACCTCTTATCTTTATCATTTGAAGACTATGAGTTTTTAACTGGTTTTGTGTGGAAAGTGAATTGTCTAGACCAGTTCCTTTATGATGTCCTTTATGATGGAGGGCATCACTTTCCTAAGGAAAGTGATTACAGTTTTGGTTTCGATAATATCTGTTTTATTACCATATAAGGATAATGATCATTTTATTGCCTGAATTGTTATAGCAGCACATTTAAATCATTATCTTAAGATAAAATGTTGGCTATTTTTCTGCTTAATGTCCACTATATATATATATGTATATATATATATATTTTTTTTTTAAGAGTTGAGATAAATTTTATTTTTCTTTTGATTTATTATTATTATTATTATTTTTTACTTTACAATATTGTATTGGTTTTGCCATACATCAACATGAATCCACCATGGGTATACACGTGTTCCCCATCCTGAACCCCCCATTAAACAGATTTTTCAAACCAAGTTGCTACTAACACTTTTTGTACTGCTATAATACAAATTACATGCTGAATATAAGATAAAACTTACCAGCACTGAATAAATACTCATATTGACTGTATTTCTGGACTCATATACTCTTAATATTCTCTAATAGATTAGCTATTGACCTATATTTTTTAGTTTGTGTGTAATTCATTCTTTTAGTCATTCTTTTCAGTTCTAGTAATAGAACCTTCTCGTACATGTCTCCACATGTGTTACATCATGTCGTCCTTGGTAAAGTCTTAATTTCCAGAGATTAAGCGTATTTGGATATGGAGCATATTTAGATCATCTTATCTTCTACTTTCTTGTACCTTCTTTTTGACTTATTTTTGTCTTTGTACCTTCTAAAATTTGGTCTTAAATAATTAACAGTACATTTAATTGATAATTTCAAATTAACACACTTGAAGTTAAAAATTTCCTTAACATCTATCATGCATGGTTCATGCCTATGTATAAACATTCTAGGTTAGGATTCATAAGTTGTTCTCTTTAAAATGTCTTGTTTCAGCCAAACTGAATGTGTGGTTTTTACTTGGACTGTATTGAGAACAAATAAGTCTGAATATTTAATTATTCCTTCAGCAGCAGAATCTTTTATAACCTATATCAATGTAATATATTAAAAATATTGCCTTTGAGGATCACATATTTAAGTTAAATATGGACTTCAGAGACACTGCTTTCTCTAATTCTGCAAATCATAGTTAATGGTTTATATGCACTGAAATCACTGTATCTATGAAATATCCCAGGAAAATCATGTTTAGGCTTTATGTTCCTAGAATAGCCTTATCCTAAAATGGAGATTAAATGACAAATAGAGGAAATAGAATATTCTGAGTTATCATGAACACCTGTGGCTTGCTCTTAATGTTGACATCTTCCTAAGGGTCCCAGTAGAGAATCATTTTACTCTATACATGAGACAGAAACTTACTTCTTATTTTCCTTGAGGAAACATATATTTACTTCCAGAACTGAGATCTTTTAGAGCTAAACCACATGTGTACGTGGTTCCATTCATTATTTGTGGGGAAAAAAAACTCTATACTCTTTAAGTTACCTAAGAAAAATCTAGAAAAATCTGAGACTTGAAAAACAAACAAACAA
This sequence comes from Bos indicus, assembly GCF_029378745.1. Lineage (NCBI taxonomy): Eukaryota > Metazoa > Chordata > Mammalia > Artiodactyla > Bovidae > Bos > Bos indicus. The sequence continues at coordinate 83,439,992 of NC_091768.1, forward strand.
ACAGATCCAGAACAAAAGAGAGCTTCTGTTCTGACTGGAAGCATTTCCTGTCCTGGCTGTTTCATGGAACATGCTAAAAAGAGTTTTTAAAACTGCCTCATGTGGTTTGTCACCTCCAGCCTGACATGAGCAAGGCGATTATAAAGGGACCCACATATGCTGGTCTCTCTTCTCTGCACATGACACAGATAGAAAGCTCTGAGCAAGAGAGGGAAGGCACACTGTCACTTGTCTTCCTCCTCTGAAGAAGCCGGGACACATTCTGCTCAGCCAACATGTTCCCAGAGGAATGCGGTCTAACTTCCACTTTTCACACAGTAAGAAGCAACACTGTAGACCTGCTGGGAGGGTGACGGCAGCCTGAGAGGAATTTGGAGAAGTGTTTTCACTCCAGTGTTTTCATGTGACCTGACTCGCATTCTCAATTTAGTTACATCTTGACCTGGAAAATGCAGCCAAGCTTTGCCTCTCTTCCTTTGACTTACCTTGATTCATGATGTGGGTACCTTTCCCTCCCGTTCTCCCATCCCCCCTGCAGCCTCTTCCCCCTTTCCCTTGCAACCTACGAACAGAGCCTCTCTAGATGTCTTCACGTGCATTTACTCTATTTTCCTCAGTAGGGGTTTTACTTCCAAGGAGATAAACTGTGTTTGGGTCCCTGAAATGCGTAAAAGGAAGAGCCACTGTAAAGTAGTCTAAGCGGTTCCCCACTCCTTTTGCCAAATCTGACTGTTCATATACCTGGCAGCTTCTTTAAGAACCCTCTGGTAGTAAAGGAATTAATATTCTCCACTTATTCCTGGATTTTATCCCCCACTCCTCCATTAAATGACTGGTTTTTATGCGTGAAATAAGAGACAAGCCTTGGGTGACCTGTTTTTTTTTTTTTTTTCCCCTCCCCCCTCCCTCTGTTTTCCTTGCGGTAAAATTGTGCTGAAGAAAGAGGGCACTAGTGTACAGCCCAGATCGCATCCTTGCACCGTCTGGATTAGAGCTGAGGCGTCTGCGAACCGCGCGTGGCCGCGGTGCTCTGGCCCGGGGACCACAGCGCTGTCTACCCGGACTCAGGTACGTCTCAAGTCCGGATTCTTCAAGCAGACCCAGGTGAGCAGACACCTCGCGGCGGGCAAACCCACCCACTATGGCAGAAAAAAGTCCCAATCTATGGGATTTTTCTTCTCGTCCCAGAGGCATCCTCGATTATTTATTTCTTCTAGTCCTGCCTCCCCGGGAAGCCTCGGAACCCATGGATGCCTGGGCTGTCTTTCTTCTTTTGCCTGCCTCACCTTCTGTGTGTATGCTTTCTCCCTGCCTGTTCCCTTAGCTCCTTTCTCGTCCGACTCTCACCTTGAAAAAGGGAGCCGGAGAGGGACGAGAGATAAAGAGAGCCAACTTCAGCCCCGCAGGCGGCTGAGATTTGGCGCCTCTGTCCCCGAAGCGGTAGGGTTTGAATATACCTTCAGGAGCACTAGCTGCGAGGCGAAGAGAATGAGGATGGAGGGGTGTAGGGGAAGCGAGGAGGGATGTGTGTGTGTGTGTGTGTGTGTGTGTGTGTGTGTGTGTGTGTGTGTGTGTGAAGAACGCAGGGAGCGGGGTCGAAAGAGAGAAGTCGAGGGTTGGCAGAGGTGGGGGTGGGGGTTAAAGAATTGCAACTCGCTGGTCAGCAACCGGCTCTGCGGGAGATTGTCTCGGCAGCTTGACCAAGCACTGTCCAGGGTTCTGAAGGCTGCAGGGCTCAGCTGCCGCCGCGGGAACAACCCGGAAGCTCCCCTCTGTTCCCTTTCTAGCAACTATGCAAAGCCAAAGGTCCTGATGTAGGGAAGTGCAGGGACCCCTCCATTCCCTCCCTCCCTCCCTCATAGGTCGCAGGAAACTAGTTACCCGACCGGTACCCTTCTCCTCCTCCCCCAAAGTCTACAGTAAGATGACTTCTGGGGGATGGGGGCGATGTACCAAAATCCGACATGTGGAGACTTTACCAGGCGTTGCCTTAGTAACTAATATGGATTTCCTCAAGCTGGCAAATTTATATTTACTATTTGGGTAGTATGTTAGGGTCTCTTCAGCCCCTCAAAGTTAAAGTAGAAGGTGCACTCCTGGTTCGAGTTTATTTGGAAGTAGCGCTTCCACCTTCATAATGAAAGAGTTTCCAAATTTCTTCTGGGGAAAAAAGTTGATCTTTTCAAACCTGGAAAGTTCTCTAAGGTCGGAAGCCCTAGCTCCTCCTTCTCCCGCTTCCCTCCTCCCCCTGGAGTCTGTAAGCCTGGGGTATTTGGGGACCTGGAAGAGACCTGAAGGTGCAGGAGAGGGCGGGTCGGCGGGGCTCTGCGCCTCCCAGGACGCGGGACGGAGAACACTGGGGGCAGAACGACCACCTTCCTCCTTGACCAGAGCTGTCTCTCAAGCTGTCCCCATAATATCTCAAGCCGATATTATGATGTCCTTCCAGCCCCTATCATGGAATGGGCCGGGCAATTAATAAACCAGCACTGACCATAGAGCTTTGACACAGGTCCTGTGATAAGGGAGCTTTGATTTTCTTCCTCTTTTGTCTGCAGCGTCCAGCTCACTACAGCCACCACGACTTCCATTGCACCCTTGGTCAGTTTACCTTGATGCACCAGTGAAGAAAGGGGACTCGGATTCCTCTAGAGACGCCGCCAAGGCGTACAGGTGGTCGTGGAGGACCAGGAGGAGGAGGCGGAGGGGAAGGAGGAGGGGGTCCAGACGCCGAAGTCTTCGGACGATTGGTATTGGCAGGCTGGACCGAGCGGCGAGAGGCAGGCGTCGGGTCCACCCTGTGAGCGCGCAGAACCGGCTGGTTGGACCAGCGTGGGCACGCGGTTGGCGGGCTGGACGGCGTCTTCAGCACAATGGTCCGGTTCCTCTTGGTTTTCTTCCCAACTATCTTTTTGGAGATGACCCTACTCCCCAGAGGTCCCGGCAGGAAAGTGCTGCTGGCGGGAGCCTCATCTCAGCGCTCCGTGGCCAGAATGGACGGAGATGTCATCATCGGGGCCCTCTTCTCAGTCCACCACCAGCCTCCGGCCGAGAAGGTGCCCGAGAGGAAGTGTGGGGAGATTAGGGAGCAGTACGGCATCCAAAGGGTGGAGGCCATGTTCCACACTTTGGATAAGATCAACGCGGACCCGGTCCTCCTGCCCAACATCACTCTGGGCAGTGAGATCCGGGATTCCTGCTGGCACTCCTCCGTGGCTCTGGAGCAGAGCATTGAGTTCATCAGGGACTCTCTGATTTCCATTCGAGATGACAGGGACGGGCTCAACCGCTGCCTGCCGGACGGTCAGACCCTCCCCCCAGGCAGGACTAAGAAGCCCATTGCGGGCGTGATCGGCCCCGGCTCCAGCTCCGTCGCCATTCAAGTACAGAACCTGCTGCAGCTCTTTGACATCCCCCAGATCGCGTACTCTGCCACCAGCATCGATCTGAGTGACAAAACTCTATACAAATACTTCCTGAGGGTGGTCCCTTCTGACACTTTGCAGGCAAGGGCGATGCTTGACATAGTCAAGCGGTACAATTGGACCTATGTCTCCGCAGTCCACACGGAAGGTAGGCATTGCATTTGGGGAAGAAAAGTACCAGGAAAACCAGGGAATTGCACAGATGTGAGCTTGGGTTCATAGTGTTATTCCTGTTTATTTCTAGCGCCGTAGGACAGACTCTACCCTTTTCAATACATGTCCAGCCAAGCATCGCCTAGTTCTCATTCTCCTATAATAATAGTGCAGGAAAACTGTCCCTTGGTGTTTCTGGGGGTAGTAGGAAGCAAAAAGACACCAAACTCTCCATGAATAGTGCCAAATTGCAGTTTCTGGATTTACGTATTTGCTTTTCCTTGTATTCAGAGTTTATTTGCCCCTTTATACTACCCTTAAATGACTGGCTGTGGTTTTCCATGCTTAATAGATTAATCCAATGTAAGAGATTAGAAAAACAGAAAAAAAACTGCTGTTGCCTTAAATTGGACTTGAAAGCTTTATCTTGTCTTAAGCAGCTAAGGTGCTTCTTGGTCCTGGTGTGCCCCTCCTTCTCACACATTTAAAACTTACCTGTGAATGTTAGATTAATGAAGTCATCTTCCTCAATATACTGGATACCTATTTTAAATTCTAGGGTGCCTTATAGGTACAAAGGAAAAATGAATAATTTAAAGAGTATATTATTTTTTCCTACTTAATAGGAAATTTTTTCCTACTTAAAATGGTCCATATGTCTTCACTCCCCCCAAGGATTATCTTGTTTTATGAGCAATAGCACTAATGACCTCTTGGATTTGAATTTTGGTTTCTATTTTTTTTTTTTCCTAACACAATGACTTTGCTTGTTAGAATTGAGACAAATTATAAATTACTAACAAAATGATACTAGATATCAGGTTTAAAATAGCTTTTAAAAGTGAAATAGATTTTACCTGAGACTAAAAGCTTTGATGTATACAATCTTACAGACATGAATTCTTAAATAATTTCTTATATATAACTTTTCTTTACTCTTCTCATCTTACCCTATACTGGTTGTTGGATAAAATGAGACTGTTGAGTCATTTACTTTTAACTCCCCCAGGTTTATAGAGAAATTGAGACCCAGGTTACAAATCAATGTCCAGGACAACTCACGTGTATATGCTGGCATATGGAAGAGAATCTTGAGGTTATTGCTGCATTCATATTTCTTAATATCAGATTATTGATATAAAGGCCATAGGTATGACTTCATGTTCTTTTAACAAGGTACATAATATTCAGTCACTGGTGTGAAGTCTGATATAGAAATTTAGAAGCATTCTTACTGGAGTGGTGATATGGTTATATCAATGAAAACTGATACTTTAAAGGGAACAGAGTTTTTAGGAAAAACAAAAATTATGTAGAACTATACATTATAATTTAAGACTTTAATTTTGGGGAAAAAGTGTTCCTGTTGCAATATTATGACTTCTCATAACTGACTCCTGTTTCTGAATCTGGATTTTTCTTCATGAACTTGTGTATTTCTTTTTCAGCAAAATCTTATATTACTTTTAAGACACAGATTTAAATTCAGATGTGAACTCATTACATTTTTTGCCTAGTGTTAGTTTACTGCATTTTGTTGTTTAATATTGTTTCCTCCAGTGCTTAGATGGAACATCTTTAAAGCACGAGTTCAAAATGTGTTAATTATCAGCATTAGAGAGATCTAACAGGGAATGGCAAAATGTAGATTGAATGTGATTTATTTAATTATTTAACAGCTCTTCCTCAAATGAGCTAGATAATTGATTATAGATGTTAGAAGTGTAAACTCCTTCTTCAAGAAGATGTAATACTTTATCATTTTTACAAGGTAGTTTTATTTTCTGTATTTTATTATGTTGTTTTATTTGGGGGGGTAGACAGGAGTGGAGAAAAGACCCCCCCCCTTCCACTCTTCAATATGTTTTCCAGTTGCATCATTTTGCTAAAGTAATTGTTTATAGTGGGTTGTTTTCTGACTACTAGAGTTATCTTTTTGGAAAATTAATTGGACTTGTGTTTGCCAATTTTGTTGAGGAAAGGCTGATATTAAAATTCCACCCTTGTGTTAGTTTGGATCACTTTGTTTCCTCTCTGCCCTCTGATTTGTGTTGTGTGGTAGGGCTAATGTCCCCATAGCATTAGAATAATTGATTCCAGACTGGACTGTGTTCAAAGAACAGCATCAGAGCTAACTTTGGTGTCCATTTTATTACCAAGAAATAATGGTATTCACCTGGGCTTTAATATATGATATTTTATTTCTTCTCAAAGAGAATTTATTAGATATAGTATCTGTGGAAGCTAAATTGCTTTTATTTTCTTCTGTGAAGAAATATAACAGTGTCCTTTGTATAAGCTTCAACTGAAAATGTATTTTTTTCTGAGGCTCTGCCCTCCTGCTTCTCAGGGACCCATAGTGTACTGGCCTGCAGGCACTTTCTTGCATCATTTAGTAATTTTCCTGTCTTCAGACTGATGGGGTCACCTCCTGGTGACAGTTCCCTGTCAAAAAGCAGCTAAGACCACATATCTGTGCTGTCTTTGCCATCTGGGCACATTTCAGGAGGAAAGCTAGTTTGTCTGGATATTAGCAATTTGGAGTTTAGAAATTCTGGCACCTCCAGTGACCTTCACCTCTCCTTTCTAAATGAGCCATTCTCTAGTCAATTTATCATCACAGTTTGTTTTATTAGAAGTTAGCCTAGTATAGTTAACATCAAAAGTATTAGATGACTAGTTAGTGTACTTTCATTTGTATGGTTACTATTGATTGATTTTAAAACCATAGATGAAGCATCCTATTCTTTCAAAAGTTTTATATCCCTCCTTTATTTTACTTTATATAAAAGTTAAGCTTGGAGATGTTTTCTGCTTTTGTTTTTGTTTTATTTAGGTAGAATTCAGCCATTACATTCTTTTACATACTTTCAGTCTTCCTCCATGTCATTTGTACCACACTTGTCCTCTATTCATGACAACTGTCAGTTTAGCTGATGTAAAAGGAGGATCAGTTCACATGAAGTTACCTGCAAAGGGCTCTCCAGAAATCTTTTCAGGATTAGTTCCTGAGAGGCATATTGAAATAGGATCAAAGGAGGGCACTGAAGCAATAGAGCCTTGTCCACAAAGAAAAATGGAGTATACTTTGGAGCAAGCTGCTCACCTGGAATGTGTGTCTTTAAATATGCTAATCATAGAGTACAAAAATAGCCTACTTCTGTGAAGAATATCTCGGCCAAGGACATTGTATCTTGCCCTTCTGATAAAATGCAGATTCCCCACCCAAAACCAAATTTATCACTTCAGAAAATTTTAGAAAACAATACTTAAAAATAATCCTAGTGGATTAAATTCAAAGCTTGTATGAGTCCAATGAACAATATTCTTTGAGTCCAATAAACAGTATTCTAATAAAGAATATTAGCTTCAGAAAGTTATTTTTTTGAATTGAATACATTTCATTTCTCCTACTATTCTGTCTCATAGTGTCAGGGGAGTACTGGCATGGTAAGCGATTTAGTGATGCTGCTGTGCCCTTTCGCTTACAGTTATGTTTTTACTGTGGTGCACTTTTTTGGACATTTGCTTACACTTAATATAAGATGTGCCTTTTTTGGCTTCTTTTCAAAATCTGATCTTTTTAGAAGCTTTCCTCTATTTGATATAAAACACTCTAAAATTCTAATGGCATCAGAGAAAAAAAATCCTCATAAATCATAAGAACATCAGTTAACTGTTACTTTAGCTAATGCAACGACCTACAAGAATTTTATTTTTACTAAGTATCGTATTTCCTATCTATACACCAGCAACTTTCTTTATACCTTTCTTATCTTGATTCCAACCTATTTCACTATTAAGTCACCTTAATAAATGTTCTATTTTATCACAAAATAAGGAATACAATGTCTTAAAAAGTTATTTAGGCTGACCAACTAAAGAGTCTTGAAACACCATTATTACATCTTTGCCAAAAAGTGGTTCCCATATGCCCTAAGTTTCCTAGTTGTGATTGGGATTTCTAATGAGAGTTGAAGAATATTTGACTTAAATTCATAGGCAGAGTTTCACCCATTAGTCAGTTTTTCTATTTAGTGACTTTATTCCCTGAAATTTCTGTCAACTACTGGGAATTATCCAAACAATTCAAATTTCTCTTCCATGACATATTTGGTGTTAATGAACTCTCTCTCTTTTATGCCATAGCTCACCAGTTCCTTTACCTATACATTTAAATTTTAGTTCCATTACTAACAGAGATAACTCAAATAGTTCTTAGATAAGTTATAATCCAAAAGTCATTTAAAAAATATGTGCTGCTTCTAGGCCACATCTCCTTTCTTTTATGTTTGAACAATTTTTAATAATATTATTATTATTCTAAGAGTAAGACTTTATTTTTGTTTCCTTTAAATGTAAAATTTTTAGCTTAAATCTTCCTTACCAATAAGTTCTGGAATTTTTTAAAAATTTAATTCATCTTAGCACGCCAGCTTTGTGTCCTCATGATTTGACTATATATGTTGAAACTGAGTAAGAGAGAGTTAAATGTAAATCCCTGTAGCCCTTCACCAGCAAACTACTGCTCTTGGTGGTCACTCCGTCTGTTATGAATTCCCTTGACAGTAAGTTTTTTCATTACATGCCATACCACTTTATAAGATAAATAAATGGCTTAAAAGTAGGAAAATCATCACAGCACATTTACAATTTGAATAAAAAATTTACTATACCAAAAACTGTTTATAAGAAATTTGAATACTTGGTTTCAGTTACTGAGTTCTTTACACTCTAGAAAGGGATTATGGTTTGAGCACATGTAAAATGAGTATAAGCAAAGTATTACTATAGACATTTAGAAATATGAATTTATATGTATTTAGGGAACACTGAGAGAAAATACTGGTAAGTGGAACTAGCTAAAAAAAAAGCTGGAGAAAAGAAAATTTTGATTAGTTTTTTAATATGGCATTTGTAAAAGGTAAAAGCAGTAGGAAGAATGTCCCCATTGGGGATAAAATAAGCAGATCTGCTTGGCTGGAGTGGAGATTGTGGGTCAGGAACTAATTAATAATAAAGGTAGCAACTCAAATGTGGGTCCTTTTATTCTGTGATTCCATGAGTCTTTATCAATATGAAGGACAAATAATGGAGAATCTTGAAGCCTGAGACAAAGAGTTTTCATTTAAAGAAAGAAATATCAAAGCATACCAAAATAATTTGGTATGATTCAAAGGTAGTTTAAAAAAAATGAATTCTTTCTGAAATCTGTAGGGATGATGCATTGGACGTGGAAGAAAACCAGCCATGAAAGGTTACGTTTGTAGAATTCTAGATACTAGGCTGTTAAAAATAATTGGGAAGAATAAAAATACTTCAAAGGAATACTTTATAGGAGGATTTGATGTACCAAAGCATTAGAGACAAAGAGTCAGAGATACCTTCAGTTTTGCAATTCTGAAGGACCAGGAGAATTTTGGTGTAACTAACAGGCTTTCCGGATGGCTCAGTGGTAAAGAATCCACCTGTCAATTCAGGAGCCACGGCTTCAACCCCTGAGTTGGAAAGATCCCCTGAAGAAGGAAATGGCAACCCACTGTAGTATTCTTTCTGGGAAATTCCATGGACAGAGGAGCCTGACAGACTATAGTCTGTAGAGTTGCAAAAGCGTTGGAAGCAACTGAGCGACTAAACACCAACAACAATAGGCCTCTAATAAGTAGGTTTCAAAACCATGTTTCTTTATGTTTAAAGACATGGATTTAGATTTTAAGAGTTCAGCTTGATGTGAACTTTGGCTAAGAGCACATACATTACTAGTGAAGTGGGTATCTGTACAAAAGAAAAGTCAGGGACATTCATAAGTTACCCTATTTGTGATTTTAATAAAGTGTTCATGTCCAAGTAAACCTTGTGTACCCAGAGCCTTGGTTACCTGACTGACTAACCTGAGTACTTGAGAGCTGATTTCTTTAAACTACAACTTTTTACGTTTTAAACCTGTTACAAGATGGTCTTTGAAAATTGTATTAAAAGCTCCCTGACATCTTTTAAAGAGCATGCTGGGCTTAATAGCAACTTTTCTTGAGTATCTAAGTAATCATTCTGAATCCCAACTGTTACATGTGTTGGGGTAGTGTGATAATATTAAAGCCTTTTGAAAAACATAAAAGCCACATTCTTATAGAAAATGGCCCTCAGTTCAGTTCAGTCTCTCAGTCCTGTCTGACTCTTTGCGACCCTATGAATCGCAGCACGCCAGGCCTCCCTGTCCATCACCAACTCCCGGAGTTCACTCAAACTCACGTCCATCGAGTCAGTGATGCCATCCAGCCATCTCATCCTCTGTCGTCCCCTTCTGCTCCTGCCCCCAGTCCCTCCCAGCATCAGAGTCTTTTCCAATGAGTCAACACTTCCCATGAGGTGGCCAAAGTACTGGAGTTTCAGCTTTAGTATCATTCCTTCCAAAGAACACTCAGGACTGATCTCCTTTAGGATGGACTGGTTGGATCTGCTTGCAGGCCAAGGGACTCTCAAGAGTCTTCTCCAACACCACAGTTCAAAAGCATCAATTCTTCAGTGCTCAGCTTTCTTCACAGTCCAACTCTCACATCCATACATGACCACAGGAAAAACCATAGCTTTGACTAGATGGACCTTTGTTGGCAAAGTAATGTCTCTGCTTTTCAATATGCTATCCAGGTTGGTCATAACTTTCCTTCCAAGGAGTAAATGTCTTTTAATTTCATGGCTGCAGTCACCATCTGCAGTGATTTTGGAGCCCAGAAAAATAAAGTCTGACACTGTTTCCACTGTTTCCCCATCCATTTCCCATGAAGTGATGGGACCAGATGCCATGATCTTTGTTTTCTGAATGCTGAGCTTTAAGCCAACTTTTTCACTCTCCTCTTTCACTTTCATCAAGAGGCTTTTTAGTTCCTCTTCACTTTCTGCCATAAGGGTGGTGTCATCTGCATATCTGAGGTGATTGATATTTCTCCCGGCAATCTTGATTCCAGCTTGTGCTTCTTCCAGCCCAGCGTTTCTCATGATGTACTCTGCATAGAAGTTAAATAAGCAGGGTGACAATATACAGCCTTGATGTACTCCTTTTCCTATTTGGAAGCAGTCTGTTGTTCCATGTCCAGTTCTAACTGTTGCTTCCTGACCTGCATATAGGTTTCTCAAGAGGCAGGTCAGGTGGTCTAGTATTCCCATCTCTTTCAGAATTTCCCATGGTTTATTGTGATCCACACAGTCAAAGGCTTTGGCATAGTCAATAAAGCAGAAATAGATGTTTTTCTGGAACTCTCTTGCTTTTTCAATGATCCAGATGGTGTTTGCAATTTGATCTGTGGTTCTTCTCCCTTTCTAAAACCAGCTTGAACATCTGGAAGGTCACGGTTCACGTATTGCTGAAGCCTAGCTTGGAGAATTTTGAGCATTACGTTACTAGCGTGTGAGATGAGTGCAATTGTGCAGTAGTTTGAACATTCTTTGGCATTGCCTTCCTTTGGGATTGGAATGAAAACTGACCTTTTCCAGTCCTGTAGCCACTGTTGAGTTTTCCAAATTTGCTGGCATATTGAGTGCAGCACTTTTACAGCATCATCTTTCAGGATTTATAATAGCTCAACTGGAATTCCATCACCTCCATAGTGATGCTTTCTAAGGCCCACTTCACTTCACATTCCAGGATGTCTGGCTCTAGGTGAGTGATCACACCATTGTGATTATCTTGGTCATGAAGATCTTTTTTTGTACAGTATGGATGTGAGAGTTGGACTGTGAAGAAGGCTGAGTGTTGAAGAATTGATGCTTTTGAACTGTGGTGTTGGAGAAGACTCTTGAGAGTCCCTTGGACTGCAAGGAGATCCAACCAGTCCATTGTAAAGGAGATCAGCCCTGGGATTTCTTTGGAAGGAATGATGCTAAAGCTGAAACTCCAGTACTTTGGCCACCTCATGTGAAGAGTTGACTCATTGGAAAAGACTCTGATGCTGGGAGGGATTGGGGGCAGGAGGAGAAGGGGACGACAGAGGATGAGATGGCTGGATGGCATCACTGACTCAATGGACATGAGTCTCTGTGAACTCTGGGAGTTGTGATGGACAGGGAGGCCTGGCGTGCTATGATTCATGGGGTCACAAAGAGTCGGACACGACTGAGCGACTGATCTGATCTGATCTGATCTGTGTATTATAGCCACCTCTTCTTAATATCTTCTGCTTCTGTTAGGTCCCTACCATTTCTGTCCTTTATTGAGCCCATCTTTGCATGAAGTGTTCCCTTGGTATCTCTAATTTTCTTGAAGAGATCTCTAGTCTTTCTCATTCTGTTGTTTTCCTCTATTTCTTGGCACTGATTGCTGAGGAAGGCTTTCTGATCTCTCCTTGTTATTCTTTGGAACTCTGCATTCAGATGCTTATATCTTTCCTTTTCTCCTTTGCTTTTCACTTCTCTTCTTTTCACAGCTATTTGTAAGGCCTCCTCAGACAGCCATTTTGCTTTTTTGCATTTTGTTTGCCATGGGGATGGTCTTGATCTCTGTCTCCTGTACAATGTCACAACCTTAGTCTATAGTTCATCAGGTACTCTATCTATCAGATCTAGTCCCTTAAATCTATTTCTCACTTCCACTGTATAATCATAAGGGATTTGATTTAGGTCATACCTGAATGATCTAGTGGTTTTCCCTACTTTTTTCAGTTTCAGTCTTAATTTGGCAATAAGGAGTTCGTTATCTGAACCACAGTCAGCTCCCGGTCTTGTTTTTACTGACTGTGTAAAGCTTCTCCATCTTTGGCTGCAAAGAATATAATCAATCTGATTTCAGTGTTGACCATCTGGTGATGTCCATGTGTAGAGTCTTGTCTTGTGTTGTTGGAAGAGGGTGTTTGCTATGACCAGTGCTTTCTCTTGGTAAAACTCTATCAGCCTTTGCCTTGCTTCATTCCGTACTCCAAGGCCAAATTTGCCTGTTACTCCAGGTGTTTCTTGACTTCCTACTTTTGCATTCCAGTCCCCTATAATGAAAAGGACATCTTTTTTTTTGGGGGGGGGTGGTGTTAGTTCTGAAAGATCTTGTAGGTCCTCATAGAACCATTCAACTTCAGCTTCTTCAGCATTACTTGTTAGGGCATACGCTTGCATTACTGTGATATTGAATGGTTTGCCTTGGAAACGAACAGAGATCATTCTGTCGTTTTTGAGATTGCATTTAAGTACTGCATTTTGGACTCTTTTGTTGACCATGATGGCTACTCCATTTCTTCTGAGGGATTCCTGCCCGCAGTAGTAGATATAATGGTCATCTAAGTTAAATTCACCCTTTCCAGTCCATTTTAGTTCGCTGATTCGTAGAATGTTGACGTTCACTCTTGCCTTCTCCTGTTTGACTACTTTCAATTTGCCTTGATTCATGGACCTAACATTCCAGGTTCCTATGCAATATTGCTCTTTATAGCATCGGACCTTGCTTCTATCACCAGTCACATCCACAGCTGGGTATTGTTTTTGCTTTGGCTCCATCCCTTCATTCTTTCTGGAGTTATTTCTCCACCTCTCTCCAGTAGCATATTGGCACCTACCGACCTGGGGAGTTCCTCTTTCAGTATCCTACCATTTTGCCTTTTCATACTGTTCATGGGGTTCTCAAGGCAAGAATACTGAAGTAGTTTTCCATTCCCTTCTCCAGTGGACCACATTCTGTCAGACCTCTCCACCATGACCTGCCCGTCTTGGGTGGCCCCACAGGGCATGGCTTAGTTTCATTGAGTTAGACCAGGCTGTGGTCCGTGTGATTAGATTGACTATTTTTCTGTGAGTATGGTTTCAGTGTGTCTGCCCTCTGATGCCCTCTCGCAACACTTACCATCTTACTTGGGTTTCTCTTACCTTGGACGTGGGGTTGCTCCCGAAAATGGCCCTAGGTTGCCATATTTTGAGTTCCTGTCTTTGTCATTTTCTCTATATTGACTAGACTTATTAAGCCATTTTCTAAGTTATTTTATCAGTGTTTAGTTAACAGGCACTATGTACAAAGGACTAAGGTGAAATCCAAAGATGAAAAAAGGAGGCATTTTTATTATTTTGAGAAAGCTTGAACTCTTCTTGATTTTTCTGCCAAACCATCTATCACCCTGTGAGTCTGTTTGCTTTGGAACAAATTTTATAAGTAGCTGGCAGGCATAGGGTAGATGGTGATAGAGACTTCTATTTTGTGTTTCTATTATGTGGCTTGGCAGTTGCCAGTCCTCTTCAAGCACTAAAATTTTTTCTCCTAGTGATCTATGGAGCTAATATACAATGGCAATTTTTATGGACTTTTAATAACTTTCTGGGCAGTGGCTAGAGTGGCGTCATTATAAAGAGATTTGTCAGAAACCATATTTTCATCATGCCATGTAAGACCACAGTGGGCTAGGGGCATAACCAAGGAGACAATAGTTTAGTAAGCACCTACAACCATTGAAAAAACCAACTCATAGTGCGTGCCGTTTTGATATTAGATTGGAAGCAACATCTCAGTAGGAGAGTGTTGTCAGTTTTCAGAGAAGCTGTAGTTGAAAATTAGAGTCAGGCTGAGACATAAAGTCTTGTCAAAATGATGTAGCTGTCTTATCCATTAAAGAGCTATCATTAGATTTTAAACTGATGTGGAAATATTTATGTATTTTATGTGTGCAAGTTCTACTTATTTTTCATGCTTAATTGCCTTCTATAAATGTCTACAACATTTTAAAAGACAATTTTCATGAAAAATTATAATTTTAATTTTCTTAAGTCTCATGGGAAGATTTACTTTCTTAAATTTAAGACGTTGGGGTTCAAATATGGCAATAATGTTTTTATGAAGGATACTGGTGCAAGCAGATATCCTTGGTGATCAGATATCTTCATTTATCAATTTAGGATCATCTACTTTAATTACTTCATGGCCAACGAATTGAAGATTCAAGGCAGTTATCTAAATGATTCAGATAAAAGTCTTAATTGGCAGTTGAAATGCAAGACAATTTGGGGGAGCATTGTTTTGTTTGCTAAGCAACTCTATTTGCTTTCTAATGAACATATGACCTTTTATTCATTGATAAATTCATTTGTCTATTACATGTCAGACATTGGTCTTGGTGCTTGGAACATATAAATTAAAATAATAATAGTTATTTTTATGATTATTTCATTATTGTTACTATTGTCCCTAAGGGTCCCATAGTCTATGGAAGAAACAGAAATATATAGGTGGTTAAAGGCTTATGGGTTCCAGAAAGTACATTTAAACACTTAGAAAATAAATGGATAAAAGACTATGAAAATAGTATACATTCATCTCAATTTTATGTATAAAATGGGAATGATAATCACTACCATGTCATTTGCCTCACAGCAGTGTTTCAGAGAACAAGGAGATGGTGTGTATAATGAGGCTTCATCTGTTTTTCTTAAACTGCCATCAGTTAGCCCTTCTTAGCTGAAGAAAATTGAACAAGTACGTGAAATCAGTTAATAAGGTGAAGATTTTTGATCCTAAAACTTAGTAGCAAAAGATAAAAATCCAGTTTATGGTTAAGATAAATATTCAGTTTGTGCTATAGGTTTTAGGAACCTTTCTCATGCTGCAAATGAGAAAACAAAAGCCCCAAATGACCTTCCTAAGACCATAGGATTCATTAGTAACAAAGCTAGGATTAATTCAGCTTCATGTGAGATACTTTTGTAAGCCAAATATTGATTGATTTGTAATTTTTAAATCACATGAGCCACCCTCATGCATTCCTCTCTTTTGTTGAGGTTTATATCAGCCAATCCAGCTATGTTCTTCCCAACTTGGCTGCAGTCAATTAGCAGCTTCCAAGAGACTCTTCTGTCACTGGAAACTCATTCTCACTGCTGAGAGTCTTCCTTTCAATACTCCTGGGTGATCCCAGCATTCGCATGGGTGACCCATTGATACTTATCCTCATAGATCATTGATCTCAACTCTGTGTCCTTCACCTTCACTTCAGCGGCCCACTTACTCTGTCCAGCCTGGCACCTTGAGCTCACCAAGGACTCTTCTAGCTCTAAACTCTTAAACACCAAAAAGCTTTTGAACAATACAAGCCTCCTTAACTCCTCTTGTTTCCAGCTCACCTGCTCTCCACATTTCCCTGGAAAATCTGCATCAAACTGTTTTATTTGATCTGATTTCTTCTCTAGATCTGAACACTCTATTTCTATATTTGTGCTTGTTACCAGCTTGTAAAAGAGCTCCTTTTTCAGAGAAAATGAACTTCCAGCTTAAAGTGTCTACTCCACAAGAAACTCTGGCTGAGGGGATTATAAATGTGTCATTTTCCTCTCAGCCCTTTCAATGCAGAAAATAAAGCCCAGGAAGGAGGACTTTTTTTTTTTTTTTAAGAAAGAAGGAAATATTCCATCCCTCTGAGGGCTGTGGTCAAGAGTGGGAGATCACATTTGCTCAGACGGCTCTGCAGTGCCATCTCTATAGCAAGTAACCAGGGATGCTGAAGAGTGAAGAAGGATGAGAAGATTTAAAAAAGGATGAGTACAGGTGGATTTCAGGGGTCAGGGGTAGAACTGACACAAAGATTTCTTGGAATCAGCCACATTTAGAGAGCCATCAGGGTAAAAATGTTCACAAACAATCCCTTAGGTTTACTGTGCAGATGAAACGAGTCAGGGCTGTGTGTAGCTCAGATATGCTGTATATATCAGATCTTGTTCTCATAAGGCCATTCAAACCTTAAATAAGATGTCCTTAGTCCAGGAGATCCTGCATGAAGTAAATACAGGAATGTATTGGGGTAAGCATGTGCAAATAAAGAGAGAAGGTATATCTTGGTAATTTGCTAACTTTGAGCAGCACATTCAGTTTTTCATTCTTTCCTTCATAACAATTGCATCCATAGCATGTGGCTCTAAGTGAAAGTCCTTTGGCTATTTGATTATTCTATAGTCATTCTATAATTGTTGCTGTATACAATGAAGCAGTTTCCTCTGTTCTCTGTGGTGCTCTAACACATTATATAATTTGTACATTATGAAGGGAAGAACAAAAAGATCAGTAGACAAATTGCCAACAGTATGTTCAAGAGAAGAAACTGTTTACAGTAGCATTTAACAAGTGATTTGAGGATATCAAGACAGTGAAAACAAATTATGATAAATAATATCACTTTTTATGGGATAAATATGTATATAATACTATTTTACTTTTTGGTCAATAGATATGATTCTGTAGGTTAAAAAAAAAGACATTTTCAAATCTCTCTCTTAATTAAGTAAATGTTAGTGAGCATCTTCTCTGGACAAGGCCCTCTGCTATAGTCACTGATGCCCAGAGATAGATAAACTATAGATAATCCCTCTGTCAGGAAGTTCACCATATAATGATTACCATTCAGTACAACCATAGGAGTAGACATGAATTAGAGACATAACAGGCAGAAGTGTGACTAGCTTTTTAGCTTTAGGGAGATTAGGATTTAGTGACTGATTGGCTATGAGGGTTAAGGAGGATGTCTAGAATGACTCTCAGGTTTCCATTTACAGATTAGGAAAACAAGAGTTTTGGACTGGTTCAGTAGGAGGTAACTGCTGTTGCTAAGTCACTTCAGTTGTGTCTGACTCTGTGCGACCCCATAGATGGCAGCCCACCAGGCTCCCCCGTCCCTGGGATTCTCCAGGCAAGAACACTGGAGTGGGTTGCCATTTCCTTCTCCAATGAGGCAACTATGGGACAATAAAGTTGAGAGACCTCATAGGCCGAATATCTGAAAAGGGAAGTAGATTTGAGATTTGTCATCAAATTGCTGTGGTTAATACCACAGAAGTAGATGAAATTGCCAACAGAGAGGATATAGAGTGAAAAGAGAAGAGAGCTAAGGGCAGAACTTTAAGAAAGGTTAAAATTAAGAAGAGGATCCAGAAAGGGGATGGAGAAGGGACAGTCAGAAAACTAGAAGGAGAAAGAGGAAGAACCAGGAAAGAGTCAGACATCCCAGAAGGCAAGGTAGGAGAAAGTTTCAAGAGAACAGTGACAAATATCACCGAGCTGACAAGGAAGGAAGGGTTATACAAATGATTCTCCATACGAGTAGCCTCCATTTCTTCCTTGTATCTGCCTGTCAAGAATCTCTTAGTTTCTAAACCCAGTGGAAGAGCAGAGGCCAGGAGGAAATGGAGATGGCAGGTGTACAGCATTATTCCCAGAGACTGAGGAGGGAAAGTGAGAGACAGCGTGGTACTTAGACAGAAATGCACTTCCAAGTGAAACAGTTTCTAGGTTGAGAAAGTTTTAAGCAGTTTTAAGGGATGATGAGAAAGAGCGGTAGAAAGGGAAAATTTGAAGATAATTGATGAAGCAAAGTTGCTGAGGAAGCAAGACGAAATTGTGGTTGGGCCACACTTGAATGGGAGAAGACTTTCCTCTTGGTGGTGGTACTGTTATGTTTGGGAAAGGAGAGCAAAGAAGGGGTAACCTTTGTTTTCTCAATTATTCAGGGAGGCAGATAGAAAGGGATAGGGAATATGTCAAACACAAGTAGAGTAAATTTTTAGAGAACCCACCTGTTACTGGGAACTATGAACTTCTAGTAGAGTCAATTCAGGCTGTTCTGATATTCTTTCCAGTAGTGTATAGACCTCAGATACAAGGAAGGAGTCTCAGTTTTCATAGCAGTTCATTATCTTGGCCACCTGCTGGCCCAATATCCAAACACCAGAATATTTCTCTAGTTAATTACATAGGATACTAGGTGCTTACCAGAGATCATAGCCTAGAATTACACTTTACCCAACTCCTGTCACAGGCCAGATGAAGGAACTGTAAATTAAAAATATCATCTAAGAGATGATTATCAACCACTTTGTATATATTAGATT
The DNA here is from genome assembly GCF_029378745.1 of Bos indicus. Lineage (NCBI taxonomy): Eukaryota > Metazoa > Chordata > Mammalia > Artiodactyla > Bovidae > Bos > Bos indicus. The sequence continues at coordinate 83,458,402 of NC_091768.1, forward strand.
TCCAGAATACCAAATACTTAACTCTATTTACTCTTCCTAAAGAATAGCATTTTCTAAATTGCATTTTAATACTATCCTTTTTTGTTTCTTAATGGTCAGAACAAGAATTGGAAATGTAAATAATGTTTTGTAATTTTCACATTTTTTGCTGTTGAAGATATTATTATGTTGTTCAATGCCCCTTATATAAAACTCACTGTTAACAATTCATTTTAGAAATTAATATGATGAAATAACTTCTTTCGCTTCAAGAATTGACATGTTTCATCTTAAATCGTAATGAGGGTATTGCATTTTCCCTATTTCTTATTGCCTACCAGGAAGCTCAAACCTAAATTTGATGTTCAAGCACAGAAAATGTTTCGTTTGTATGTGTAGATATTAGCATCTTCCACCTTACTTCAGCAGCACTACTTTATAATTTTTATAATTTCAAAACCCCTCAAGTCTATTTTTAAGAGGAACGAGGGTATTAATACATACACATGTACATGAAAATCTTCCCTGGTGGCTCAGCGGTAAAGAGAGGATGCAGGAGACGCGTTTTTGATCCCTGGGTCAGGAAGATCCCTTGGAGGAGGGCATGGCAACCCACTCTAGTATTCTTGCCTGGAGAATCCCATGGACAGAGGAGCCTGGCAGGCTGTAGTCTCTAGGGTCACAAAGAGTTGGACATGACTGAAGCGACTGAGCATGCACACACATGTACATGAAAGGAACTCTAATGTAGATATAAATCCCTATTGAAGTAACCATATGTTAGGAAACAGTAATAGAGGCTGAGAGGTTTTCTTAACTGTAGAAGGTTGGGTGATTATGTTACACTCACAGTTGAGTATACTAAAGATGGAAGAAAAGTTTCTTGTGTGTTCAGTGTGACAGAAGAATTTTTGAGCATTGATCATGTACCAGAGGAGAAAGATACTCCTTCAGATTAGTGAAAAATGCCTGGGCTCATGGGTCCTCTGCCCACTGCTGTCTTTTCCTTTTTTTCAGTGCATTCTGGGGTCTGCTATGTGACTGTGCTGGGGTATTATGCCTGGTTTTGGTAGGGTGTATGTGTGGGTGAAACATTCTCTTTTCCATGATGAACACTGAGTAGGGATGCTGTGCCTCTGTGAATTTACAACAGCCTTTCCCCCTGTTATTCTTAGGAAAAGGTAAATATGTTTATAAAGTGACTGTTCAGTGACATACGGATAGTTAGCTTGCTTTTTACCCCTTTCCTAGCTTTTCCTGGTGTTCTCATGTGCCTGCCAGACCATAGTTTCCTGGGGAACAAAGCTTGATGTAGGATGAGACATCAAAAAGACCCTATGTCTCTTAGGCCTGTTAGGAAAGACCATCATTTAATCACAGTATAGAGGGAGGGCCTATGCATTAATATATGGGAGGCATGACTTGCCTTTTGTTTTTGATTATATATGCTAGGTTTGAAACCATGAAAATGCAAATTTCATTTTTTCTTCTATGTACAAGCCAAAGAAGTGCTTAGTATGCAATATCCTTGATCTGTCATTTTAAAAGTAAAATTTTACTTGGACAGAAGCAACTTCTTAAAAATTGAAAAAAAAATGGAATGGATGATTAATTTTTGAAGTGCTTATATTCTCCTTTTTAGTAGTTTATTTTTAGGCTATTCTAGATGCAGAGGAATGCATTAGAGCCGTGCTTCTCAAACATTAGCTTGTATACGAATCA